>NC_053026.1:115720244-116020244 GCF_003073215.2 Triticum urartu | reverse complement strand
CCGCTCACGCGCATCGCCGCCATGGGTCTGGAGTGAGCTCTTTTGCGCTTAGTGTAGGTGCTTAGGCAAATGCTTAGGTGCGTACGATGTGGTAGATGCATTGGAATGGAGGGGCGCCTTTATATGAGGGCAATGAGGGCAAACTGCGTTGCATTCACATCGTGCAGCCTCTTTTCCTGGACCTCCTCCCATTACTTCCCTCATGCATTAATTGAAGCAGGATGCATTGGCCGTTCAACATATTGGGAACCGCTACTCCCTCCCTCATCTACATTAAAGCCGTATCGGGAACTGCGCCGCCCTCTGTCAAATCGAATACTCCCTCTTTATATGTACCGCCTTTTTTTTAATTTCAAGTTTCGCTCCATGGCGCAATCCATCGATACTACTACTATACAAAAGTGGAGTATATACATTTTTTAAAAGGCTAGAGGGCGGGGCAGTCTAGCTCAGTCGGTTTCATGAGAGGCGAGGGCCTTTGTGATTTGACGGCTCATTACTGCTGTCAAATCGAATAGTACTGCGCCGCCCGCTGCACGCCCGACGCCTCCATTAAACCCCTCCGTTAAACCTGCATGCAAACCGAGAATCCTACTCCGGCCACACGTCCATTCATGAGCGGGCCGGAATTAAACGCAACACCGGCTGAGCTCCTCTCATCCGCCCTCAGTTTAAACGAGGCCAGACGCCGGCCAAGCTCCTACCGTCCACCCTCTATTTACACGAGGCCAGACAGACAGCAGGCAAGAATCGCACCCCTCAGCCGCTCCCCCATCTCCTCCTTCACCATTTTCTCCACTCTTCCGATGGCTTCCGATGAGCCGTTCTCCGGCATATTACCCGGCTGGGTGGCCCGCCGAGACCTCCGAATACGGGTGAGGCCGCTTGGTGCTTCACCAACCTCGCTTGGCCCGACGGAGCCAATTGCCTCCCCAAGAAGGCGCGTGGTTCAGCAACTCGCTGCTCCAGTTCAGCTCGATGAGGAGTGGCGAGTTGCTCCACGCCGGCACGGCGGCGAGCACGCCGGTACGGGCGCCGTCGCTGCCGCGTCGTACTGCGCCACCAGTGTCTGCGGTGGCCGCGCCTCCCGTGCCTGCGGCAGCGGCATGCAGGCAGAGATAGAAGTCGGGTGTGTGGAGAGCGACGAGTCGGTGGCCAGCTTCTCCGTGTACGCCGCCATCATCGAGGAGAAGTAGAACACGGGAGGCCGCCGCCACTTGGGACCCATGAAGGCCACCACCGAGGCGACGACCGTGGATTCAGGTGGTTTCTTTGCTGCTTCGTCTCTTCCGAGGACCTTCGTCGACCCCGCAAGTGTCTGATGGACATGAGGAAGACAAAGGGATCCGCGGGCGGCCATTTAGAACTAAAATAAGTCTAGATACATCCATTTCTAGGACAAGTATTTCCGGACAGAGGGAGTATTAATTATACAAGAGAGCCGGATTGGCACCTCTTAGTTCATGTAAATGTAATGAAATCCATCATGTTTATATGAAGATCCGGCTTTTTTATACGAAATCCTTCATGCTTATATGAAATCAGACCGTGTTTGCATGAATTTCATCTGGTTGGTTAGAGTTGTAAAAATGCATGCCGCTGGCATTTGATGTCGTCCTCCGCTTAAGGAAGCGGGAGGAAATTTGCCGGCTGCCGTTGGAGATGCTCTTTATGCTAGAAATAATAGAGTGACATCCAATCCATTTGAGTTAATTGCCTGTATGATTGTCCCTCTATAAAAACTTAATTGCATGTACAGTGTACACGTGACTTGCAGGGTGGCTACAGCTTCGTACAGAAAGTTAAAAAGAAACAAGTCAATCCTTAATCTTGTATTCTAAGTACTCTATGGGTTCCACTGTTGGTACAGTAGCAAAAGAAGTATATATTAAATTAGTAGAGTAATATATAGTGAGTAATATATAGTATAAAAATATAAAGTTAAAAGACAGAATTCAAACTCATGTCATCGCGTTGCGAGCATCGAGCGCTAACCAGCCCAGCACATTTTTGTTGTAGACCATGCTGGAGATATATCTCCATGTCTACTCTTATATATACTCCATTCATTCCTAAATATTTGTCTTTTTCAGATTTCAAATGGACTACCACATACGGATGTGTATGTAGACATATTTTAGAGTGTAGATTCACTCATTTTGCTCCGTATGTCTTTTCAAGAAGGGGTCAGATTTGTCCTTGATTTATTTATGAGGTATCCAGATGGCACTGCACCGCCAAGAAAAGAGGGTAACATCAAAATTATGGACTACTTTTTTGAGTATGTTGGTAAGGTCTGGTCATAGTCACTTGTTAAAATCTCTAAAAAGACAAATACTCCCTCCGTCCGGAAATACTTGTCATCAAAATGGATAAAAGGAAATGTATCTAGACGTATTTTAGTTTTAGATACATCTCTTTTTATCCATTTTGATGACAAGTATTTTCGGACGGAGGGAGTAGAAAATAGAGTTGGTGATGATGGTGTGCGTGCCATCCTGCAATATAGGCCGTCGGATTTATATCTAACGGATAGGAAAGAAACTATGGCAATATTGCAAAAATATACCCACACGTCTCTCCACGTTCGCAAATAAGGCCTTCCCTCATTCAAACTTTTCTATCACAAGATAAACTACTCATACAAATGCATCTTGATGTTCCGTGCAACGCACAGGCAACTAGCTAATTTCTTTTAAAATAGTTGATGCGATGATTGGGTTGAAGTGATATATTTTATGTCTTCCCTGAATGATTTCAGATTCACTAGTAGTAACAAAGGAAAGGTTGCCTTGTTAATTAATAGAAAACAGGGTGAAAACTATCACATGAGGCCGGTAAAAGCAAGGAACAGTGGGTTTAGCGTCATCGTCACTACAGCTGTTCACGCGTGAGAAGTCTACATATCGAGGGGGCTACCGAGCGAGGCACCGAGACACAATGTTTGAGAGAGAAACCAATTGACAGATTATGATCAGGTCGAGTTGTCACCCTTCTGCTGTCATTGTTGGGGGGAGAGAAAGACGTATCGAGAGTGTGCGCGGTAGGCATAGAGGCACAACTAGCGAGTGTGTGTGTGTGTGTTTGAAAGAGGGGTGGATAGATTATTATCAAGATCGATGTGCCACCCTACTCCTTCGGTGCCGGGTAGTGTGTGTGTGTATGTTTGAGAGAGAAGCCAGTCGATAGATTAGTATCAAGATCGAGGTGTCACCCTACTCCTTCGGTGTTGGGAAGTGTGGGTGTGTGTGGGGGGCAGGCAGTGACACTCACATATCTCTACTCTTATAAAAAAACAGAGTTGGTGATGATGGTGTTCCTGCCATCCTATAATATAGGCCATCTGATTTATATCCGACGGACAGGAAGGAAACTACGACAATTTTGCAAAAATATACCCACACCCCTCTCCGCATTTGCAAATAAGGCATTCCCTCGTTCATCCTTTTCTCCCACAAGATAAACTTCTCATACAAATGCATCTTGATGTTCCGTGCAACGCATGGGCATCTTGCTAGTAGGGAGAAGGAGTTTGTGTGACACATATCTAACTATATTAAGGGATAGGTAGATAGCATATGTGTGAGAGACATTATTATACTTTGAGACATTAGTGTCTGTGGGTGGGCGGAATTAAAGGGGTGGGCGTGTTAGACATAGAGAGCGTGTGTGTTTCTGTGTGAGAGACTTGTAGGACGGGGTAGAAAGACGAATTTAACCTTGGCGGAGGGAGAGAAATACACGAAGTGCGCGTGTGTGATTCCGGTGCCCATAGGGAAATGAGATATGTATGCATGTGAGAGAGATTGCACAATTCATTCACGTATCACTATCTAGCGATCGTCGACGTGCATCGCTTGGACATAAGTCAATATCTACTTCGTATCGTGGCCAAAGGTACAATATCAATTCAACGCTATAAAGATTGGACACTCACATATCACATTTTTTCTATTTAAATAAACCTTTTCAGTTGTGCATGCCAAAGTTATAGTGATGTTTCTTCAAACAACCAATGTAGCTATCATGTACATGCACCATTGTTACTCTTGCATTCAAATTCATTAGTCTTGGATGATTTAAGTTTCTATTTTGAAGTAATATATGTAATATTCATATATGAATTCAACGGATACGCAATTTATGAAATGGAGGCTATGTAATCATATGAGGTAACACTTTTAAGTAGCTGACTACAATATCCATTTCTTTTTGTGCGCCTCTACACTAACACGTCAATGCATTATGTTTAAAGTAAATAACCAATGGCACTAAATTATCTATTTACACGAGAAACACATAGGCTGAGCGTTTGATCCCTTTTTTTGTGAACGCACCACTACACCCGTACGATTGGCCGCACCCGTGTGAACGTCCAAGTTATCGGCGCATCATCCCGAGTTATTGTCTTTTTTTTCTGGGGTGGACTTCACACCAGTTATTAACTGCTGACGCGTGCCCCGTGTACACAGTCTAGCATGACCTTCCCGCTAGCACGGTCCAAAATTAGTTGAAACTGGATACGAACGATCCCGCGGGCGGCAAAATCTCCCGCCTCCTTCTAAAATTTCCGCCACCTTAGTCTTTAGCATGCGAAATCCCCCTTTTGTCCTTGGTGCACGGAGATCAATAGTTACAATACCGCCCTCATCTATGTGATAGGTCAGGGCTGCTCTGGTAACTTCCGGTTCCCCCACTACATGGCACCCCCATTTCCTCTCCCCCTCTCGTAAAAACAACTAACTCCACAACACCAGAGCATCTTACATCACGCCATCCGTACTTCATCGCCCTTTCTCCCCTCCCCTCTCGAAACCCAAGACTGCTCATCCACCGGCGTACCATAGCCCATTCACTGCCAGCGGCGTCCACCTCGCCAGATCTGCTTCTATGGCCGCATCTACCCCTCCCACCTCCCCTAGAAACAAGTAGACTGCTCAACCACCACCGTACCACTGCCCATTCAGTGCCGGCCTTGTCCACGGCGCCGGATCTGCTTCGTCGGTACTCTCATCAACCGCCGCGCATCTGCAGCGGCTCATTCGTACTCCCCACCGGAGACCCTTCGTCCACACCCCCTGGAGCCGCCCCACCGACGCCCCCGTCGACGGCCTATGATCCTCTTCGCCGACACCTTCCTCAACCCTACCGAAGCCGCTTTGCCTACACCTTCCTCAACCCTACCGGAGCCGCTTCGCCGACACCATCGTCAACCCTATCGGAGTAGCTTCGCCCATACCATTCTCAACCCTAGCGGGGCCGCTTTGCCAACTCACAAGTCCACGGCCTCAGACCCGCTTCCTCGCACCCTCATCCAACCTACCGGAGCAGCTTCTGACACCCCGTCCACGGCCGCAGATCCACATCGTCGACACCACCCTTAACCCAACCACTGGAGTAGCTTCTGACGCCCCATCCACGACCGCAGATCCGCATCGTCGACACCATCCTTAACCCAACCACCAGAGCAGCTTCTGATGCCCCGTCCACGGCCGCAGATCCGCGTCGTCGACACCATCCTTAACCCAACCACCGGAGCAGCTTCACCTACGCCCTCATCCACGGCCACATATCCGCTTCGCCCACACCGTAGTCCACCCTACCGGAGCCGCTCCACAAACACCCTACTCGACGGTTCTAGATCTCCTTACCGGACCCCGACAGCCAGCGCAACGTCATCACCCTCGACGTTTCTAACCTGATTCCCACCGTCTGGAGAGATGCCAAGCACCCGCCACGGCCTAGGTACTTTTCACCTTTAAACCTGTCCAGCATCACCTGCCCGATGTACTTCAAATATACTAACCGGTCGCTGTTACCTGTTATGCAGCTGGCAAAAACTACAAGGACGATGTTTCTTCTGGATCTAACAGCTTGGCCAACCAAGATCCTGGACTGAGGCATTGCTATGATCTTGTAAGCGCGTCTCTCTCTCTTGTATTGTTCTGTGCCTGCCAGCGTGCTTTGCTAGGATTTTTGACCAGTAATCCCTTTGTGCAGACAATGATTTCTACTACTGGCTGCTAAATTAGATATGTAGATGTCATACATGATACTACCTCGTACCTCCGTTCCTAAATATAATTCTTTCTAGAGATTCCACTATAGGCTACATACGGAGCAAAATGAGTGAATCTACACTCGAAAATGCATCTATATACATCTGTATGTGGTCCATACTGGAATCTCTACAAATACATATATTTAGGAACAGGGGCAGTACATTACACAAAATCGTAGGTGGCATGTAGGAATTCCAGTGCACTACATTAGGCTCCCTTAGAGTGCCTTCTAGTCCAGCATACAGAGCCATGGCTAGTTTATGGTACACACACAATCGTTAATTGGTGGTTTATTCATGGAACATCGCAAAAAAGGAGAGGCAGCGGTGAGCCTATACAGTGTGCTATGGTACGTCACTCCTCCATTGCAATCACCGTGACATGTTATTTGTATGCCAGTTCTATTAGCCAAGTTTCTTAGGGACAGTTATTATGAGTTATCCTAAGAAAATAAGCACATGTGAATATAAGCTCCATGTAATAAGCCAACCAATTCTTTTCATTGCGTTTTCAGCTTATCTTTGGTATGATCAGTGGAAAGTCTAGATTGCATTATATTTTTTCATTTTGCTGCCCATATGGAAATTAATTTGACTTGCAAACATTACAAATTGAACCCAGTGCAGTAATTAATATGATAGGAAAACAGACCATCACTATTTGCTCAAAATGCAAATACAAAGATACCATCTACTTGGCACAATCTACTTTGGTCAATGTTTTCCATAGAGATCCCATTGCATAATTTAAACGAAGAACACATGACCCACATTTAAATGAAGAACAATTATTTATTGAAACTCGATGGTCCAAGTGGCTGGTTATTATCGTATAGCAGCACCACCTGAAAGCATCATATAGCAGCAGCAGCAGCTCATAGCAACTCATCATACAGCAGCAGCAGTCTACAATTCATTATATACCAGCAGCAGCTCATAGCAATTCATCATATAGCTGCAGCAGGAGCAGCTCATAGCAATTCATCATATAGCTGCAGCAGGAGCAGCTCATAGCAATTCATCATATAGCAGCAGCAGCTCATAGCAACTCATCATACAGCAGCAGCAGCTCATAGCAATTCATCATATAGCAGCAGCAGGAGCAGCTCATAGCAATGCATCATATAGCAGCAGCAGAAGCAACTCATAGCAATTCATCGTATAGTGGATCAGAATGAAAATTTGGCAAAAAATCAGAGGAGATCCTCACCTTGTTGGATGAGCTCATCCTTCAACAGCACCTCAAGGCCATGGCCTGGGAGGAGGGGAGGGGGAATAAGGTGCCTTCTGCCGCAGTGTGGCATCAACCGTAGTTGTGCAGCGCCCGCCGGAGTAATGCGTTGGACGAACCACAATGGAGCAGCTGCTGGAGACCATGAGACTGAGGGGCGGCGCCAGAGGGAGGAGTAGCCAGGGAGATTTGCCCCTACCCGCCGGCCATGTAGCCTTGCTGGACATAGCATCGTCGAGGACCAGGTCAGATGGGACCAGTGGCGACGGCTCGCTGGAGGAACCCTAGTGCTGCAGGCAGGGGATCGAGGTAGATGGAAAGGGGAGAGGAGATGCAAGCGGGCAGGGCAATGAATGCTTGCGTGTTTGTTTTTACTTGAGGGTCAGGTGTGACACGGGCATCAGTAGTTGCATTTTGAGTGTAATATAGGCAGACAACAGAGTCATTTCACTATTCCCCTTCCCTTCAATTTTTAGTGATGTTCTACCCGAAACACCCCCCTCTAAAGCGAAATTAGTTAAGCCCAAGACCATAACTCAAAAATGACTTCATTACATCTTTTATGGTTTATTTTGACAATATGCCATGAAAAGGCGGAATTGAACTGGCCCTTAACCTGCAATTCAATTGTGCTTGCAATGATGATTCACTCCTGCCTGCTATATGTACATTTAGGCATCATCATACATGGCATAACCTAATACATGTGCATTCCATTGTAGAATCTGGAATATGCAATGTTTATGTTAGTTCATACGTTGCACATGATGTTTAAATGCCCCTTAAATCTGGTCAGTCAAGTGATGGTCTTTAAGCCTCCTTCTTTGCTTCTTTCTTGATATGTAAGATTTGCTCACACATCTGTTCAATTGCTTGTTTGCATCAGCCAGCCATACTAGGACTATTTGCTTTGAATACTTGTTGTTCTTGACCTAACACTCTAATAGAGCTTGTCAATGATTTAAACACTAAGGGCTGCTGTAGTGGGGCCTTGTCTAACTCATAGGTGACATAAAGGTTTGGCTGTACACTACAGTAGGCTCTCCAAGAGTACCAGGAGATCCAGTTCGAAGGTATGCCTAGTTTTTACATAGTGCAGACATAGTAAATGCTCATTTCATTGTGTGCAAGTGCAAGAGATGCGACATGTTTCATTATGTGGTGTTGTTTTGTTATAATCTCATCCTTTTGTGTTCACAGACTGGAAAGTATGCATATTTATCTTCCAAGGAGACGAGTAACTAGTTTGTGTCACCTTGCAGAGGGGGTGCAATGAAGATAAGATTGAGTATTTCCAAGTACAAGATGTTAGGAAGGAGCCTTGCAAGAGAAGTAGGGGCTGCGCTGAGCCTCTTCAACCTGCTAAGGTAAGTCACTGTATGCAACTCAACAGTTCAATTCCTTGTTTGTTTCAGGCATAGTTAATTTTCTCTTTTTAATTGCTTTATTTGTCCTCGGTTAATGAGATGCCCAAATAATCATGCCTGATGTTCGGTACTTGTATCACTATTAGTTGACATAATTTAAGGCCTTACCATTTAATTACTCTGCCGAAGTGTGCCTGAAGCTTTGAAGTCTATTAACCAACTATTATTGCATGAGGCTCACAATCTAGTTTATACTACACTAATGATTGCATAGTTTTGCCTGCTGTAGTATGTTTGTATGAAACCCTCTGCTGTTCATTATGCTCCCTAAGACTTTAATTTAGGCACAGAATGGCCAACTGCTTGCTTACTTATACGCAATGTGTTGTCTAAATTTTTAACTTGTCTATGTTTTCGATTGGGCCCCAACATCATGCTCCTCTGGTGAGCTAAGAGGGATTTCTATATGCAGGCTGCACAAACTATCTTTTTTATAATTTTTAAAATATCACCTGCTTATGCTTCATGACGTGTAACATTTTTTTAAAGTGGCGTGTAACATTATTGTTAGTCCTGTTTTGCCATGTAGTACAAAATAGTGTCTTGTTCGCTTCACTATTGTAACTATATTTTTGCCCTAGTCATGTATACTTACAGAAACATTTCAGGATGAAGTGACATCAACACAAAGATCTGCCAGCAGTGCGGCATGGCCGTTACCGAATGATTATGGATTGGAATTGGAATGTGCTGATGTTCTCGAGCATCAACTAGAGGTGGCAAGACAACGTGTACATGATTGTCAACCTATAATCAACAAGTTGAGACTGGACATGCAGGTATTAGATGCAGGAGTCAAAAAAATGAAACAAGACACTGAGGTAACCATGAAGGAATTGGAGATTTTGCAGACTGAAATTTGTGCTATCTGAATCCGGCCAATCCTATTTTCTGAAGATATTATAGTTCAAATGGAGTTAAGTTGATGCGCGTCCATGATGTATGAGCTGTATTATCCCAGTGTATGTAATTTTCTGTTTGTGTATGCTTTATTATCACCTGTGCCGAACCATAATGCCCAGTGGGTATAATCGGCTGTAATTTCTTTATTGTATAGTGTAGGATTATTCTACCTTTCTATGCCTTGATCTCTTTGTTGTATAGTGTATGCTTTTTAGAGGTGATAGTATTGAGTAGGATAATTCTTTGAATATGCTATATCGTTCAAACAGGGGCCAACTCGCCCGACCATGGCCCTTCACGGGCCGTCGGATCCATGGGCCTTCTACGTCTCGTAGGATCCATGGGCCTTCTACGTCTCGTAGGATCCATGACCCTTCTACGTCTCGTAAGATCCATGGGCCTTGTACGTCTCGTAGGATCCATGGGCCTTCTACGTCTCGTAGGATCCATGGGCCTTCTACGTCTCGTAGGATCCATGGGCCGCCGAATCATTTATGGGTCTTGTACGGGCCTCTAATGGAAATCATACGTTTTATGGGCTGACCATAACAGGCCATTAATAGGCCGTATTTGGTGATGCTATGAAAATGGCCCAACAGACTAACGGTCCACAAACGGGCCGACTGTAACGACGGGCTGAATTTGGCCCACAAGCAAAAAATGGCAGTAACGGGCCGTAAGTAACCGAATGCTGCAAATGAGCCCAAGAATAAATGGGCCCTCCGAAGGCCGAAAGTTATCTTGGGCTGGAAACGGCCCAACAGAATAACGTGCCATTAATGGGTATAAAGTGATACATTGTTCATTACGGGCCAGTTTCACCACGGGCCGTTAATGGGTGTAAAGTAATACATTGTTCATTACGGGACGGTTTCAGCACGGGCTGCTAATGGGCCAAGAGTTACAAAGGGACTCATATGGGCCGAAAGATGTCATGGGCTATACATGGGCCAGAAGTGAAAACAGGCTGGAATCATATTGGATGGCCCAGATGACGCTACTTGGCCTAATTCGGATAGGGCGTAACGGGCCTTGGGTTAGCGGGCTGTAAATGGGCTATATGCGAACATGCCGCTAACAGGCTTTCCATGGGCCGACCCGCCAGCTTTTGACCAAGTCAAACGGGCCGAACTTTTCACAAGAATGGGCCACTGTTGGGCCGTGCCACGTGTCGACGTATCATAGGCGCGTTCTGTCCAGTGAGTGGATGACATCTGTCCCAACGATGAGCCGACACGTGTTTCCTCTAGCCAATGATGATTTTACACGTGGAAAATCCCCATTGGTCGGGGCTGTTAACGGGTTATCGGATCCAAAACCCGACCCGATAGCTTAACGGCGTTCCGTTACGGTGGATGCCACGTGTCGGTCACCCTTGACGAAAGCACTTCTGTGACGCGTGATTTATCGTCATGGAAGTGGACACTTCCGTGATGATAATTTTGGTAATGTCATGGAACACTTCTACGACAGCATAGGTATGACTATCATGATTCTGTCATAAATTTGTCATGGATGTACATGCATGACAAAAAAGCGACCTACTGTGACAAACACGTATCATCACAGAAGTGTATTTTTTTGTAGTACATATATGCTAGTGCTTGTCGCAGCTCCACCTCACTACCCTTTCCTACCCATAAGCTTAAATAGTCTTGATCTCACGGGTGTGAGATTGCTGAGTCCTCGTGACTGACAGATACTTCCAAACAGATGCAGGTGCCGATGATGCCAGTGCAGGTGACGCAATGCAGCTCAAGTGGGAGCTCGATGAAGATCTTGTTCGTTGTGTTGTTTCGTTTCTAGTTGATCAGTAGTGGAGCCCGGTTGGGACGATCGGGGATCTAGCATTTGGGGTGGTCTTTCTTTATTTTGGTTCCATAGTCGGACTTTGATTGTATTCTTGGATGATGTATGATATATTGATGTATTGTGTGAAGTGGCGATTGTAAGCCGACTCTTTATCCCTTTCTTATTCAGTACATGGGATGTGTAAAGATTCCCCCTCTTGCGACATGCCTACCATGCGGTTATGCCTCTAAGTCGTGCCCCGACACATGGGAGATATAGCCGCATCGTGGGTGTTACATGCTTGATACGTCTCCAAAGTATCTATAATTTTTGATTGTTCCATGCTATTATATTACCTATTTTGGATGTTTAATGGGCTTTATTATGCACTTTCCTATTATTTTTGGGACTAACCTATTAACCGAAGGCCCAGTGCAGATTATTGTTTTTTCCTATTTCAGTGTTTCGCAGAAAAGGAACATCAAAAGGAATCCAAACGGAATGAAACCTTCACGAGGATCATTTTTTGGAACAAACGCAATTTAGGAGACTTGGAGTGGAGGTCAAGGAAGAAACAAGGCGGCCACGAGGTAGGGCGGCGTGCCAATGGGGGTAGGCGCCCCCCCACACTCGTGGTCCCCTCGTAGCTCCACCGGCCTACTTCTTTCGCCTATATATATATATACTCTTATACCCTGAAAACATCCAGGGGAGCCACGAAACCACTTTTCCACTGCCGAAACCTTCTGTACTCGTGAGATCCCATCTGGGTACCTTTTCCGGCGATCACGGAGGGCTTCTACATCAACACCATAGCCTCTCCGATGATGTGTGAGTAGTTTACCACAGACCTTCGGGTCCATAGTTATTATCTAGATGGCTTCTTCTCTCTCTTTGGATCTCAATACAAAGTTCTCCTCGATGTTCTTGGAGATCTATTCGATGTACTTCTTTTTGCGGTGTGTTTGTCGAGATCTGATGAATTGTGGGTTTATGATCAAGATTATCTATGAACAATATTTGATTCTTCTCTGAATTCTTATATGCATGATTTGATATCTTTGCAAGTCTCTTCGAATTATCAGTTTGGTTTGGTCTACTAGATTGATCTTTCTTGCAATGGGAGAAGTGCTTAGCTTTGGGTTCAATCTTGCGATGTCCTTTCCCAGTGACAGCAGGGGAAGCAAGGCACGTATTGTATTGTTGCCATCGAGGATAAAAAGATGGGGTTTATATCATATTGCTTGAGTTTATCCCTCTACATCATGTCATTTTGCCTAATGCGTTACTCTGTTCTTATGAACTTAATACTCTAGATGCATGCTGGATAGTGGTCGATGTGTGGAGTAATAGTAGTAGATGCAGAATCGTTTCGGTCTACTTGACACGGACGTGATGCCTAAGTTCATGATCATGCCTAGATATTCTCATAACTATGCGCTTTTCTATCAATTTCTTGGCAGTAATTTGTTCACCCACTGTAATATATGCTATCTTGAGAGAAGCCACTAGTGAAACCTATGGCCCTCGGGTCTACGTTACATCATATAAGTTTTCGATCTACAATTCTAGCTTACTATTTATTTTGCAATCTTTATTTTCCAATCTATACAACAAAAATAGTAAAAATATTTATCTTATTATCTTTATCAGATCTCACTTTTGCAAATGTCCGTGAAGGGATTGACAACCCCTTTATCGCGTTGGTTGCGAGGTTCTTGTTTGTTTGTGCAGGTACTAGGCGACTTGCATGTAGTCTCCTACTGGATTGATACCTTGGTTCTCAAAAACTAAGGGAAATACTTATGCTACTTTGCTGCATCACCCTTTTTCCTCTTCAAGAGAAAACCAACGCATGCTCAAGAGGTAATGAGACTTTCCGGTAATGAGATTGAACTAGGTATGATGATACCGACGATTGAGTCTCGGGCAAGTAACATACCGATGACAAAGGGAACAACGTATGTTGTTCTTCGGTTTGACCGATAAAGATCTTCATAGAATATGTAGGAGCCAATATGAGCCTCTAGGTTCCGCTATTGGTTCTTGACCGGAGATGTGTCTCGGTCATGTCTGCATAGTTCTCGAACCCGTAGGGTCCGCACACTTAACGTTCGATGACGATTTGTATTATGAGTTTCGTGTTTTGATGAACCGAAGTTTGTTCGGAGTCTGATATGTCTCCAACGTATCTATAATTTTTGATTGTTCCATGCTATTATATTACCTGTTTTGGATGTTTAATGGGCTTTATTATGCACTTTTATATTATTTTTGGGACTAACCTATTAACCGAAGGCCCAGTGCAAATTGCTGTTTTTTTGCCTATTTCAGTGTTTCGCTAAAAAGGAATATTGAACGGAACGAAACCTTCACGAGGATCTTTTTTGGAACGAACGCAATCCAAGAGACTTGGTGTGGAGGTCAAGGAAGCAACGAGGTGGCCATGAGGTAGTGCGTCATGTCCTGGGGGGTGGGCCCCTCGTAGCTCCACTGACCTACTTCTTTCGCCTATATATAATCTTATACCATGAAAACATCCAGGGGAGCCACAAAACCACTTTTCCACGGCCGCAACCTTCTATACCCGTGAGATCCCATCTGGGGACCGTTTCCGGCGATCTTCCAGAGGGTGATTCGATCACGGAGGGCTTCTACATCAACACCATATCCTCTCTGATGATGTGTGAGTAGTTTACCACAGAGGGAAATACTTACTCTACTTTGCTGCATCACCCTTTCCTCTTCAAGAGAAAACCAACGCATGCTCAAGAGGTAGCAAGAAGGATTTCTGGCACCGTTGCCGGGGAGATCTACGCTCAAGTCAAGACATACCAAGTACCCATCACAAACTCTTATCCCTTGCATTACATGATCTGCCATTTGCCTCTCGTTTTCCTCTCCCCCACTTCACCCTTGCCGTTTTATTCGCCTCTTTTCTGTTCGCCCTTTTTCCGTTCGCCTTCTTTCACTTGCCTCTTGTGTGACTGTGTGTTGGATCTATTGTTTGTCACGATGGCTCAAGATAATACTAAATTATGTGACTTCTCCAATACCAACAACAATGATTTTATTAGCACTCCGATTGCTCCTCTTACCGATGCTGAATCTTGTGAAATTAATACTGCTTTGCTGAATCTTGTCATGAAAGATCAATTTTCCGACCTTCCTAGTGAAGATGCCGCTACCCATCTAAATAGCTTTGTTGATTTATGTGATATGCAAAAGAAGAAAGATGTGGATAATGATATTGTTAAATTGAAGCTATTTCCGTTTTCGCTTAGAGATCGTACTAAAACTTGGTTCTTTTCTTTGCCTAAAAATACTATTGATTCATGGAATAAGTGCAAATATGCTTTTATCTCTAAGTATTTTCCTCCCGCTAAGATCATCTCTCTTATAAACGATATTATGAATTTTAAGCAACTTGATCATGAGGATGTTGCACAAGCTTGGGAAAGGATGAAATTAATGATACGTAATTGCCCTGCACATGGTTTGAATTTATGGATGATTATACATAATTTTTATGTTGGATTGAATTTTGCTTCTAGAAATATTTTAGATTCGGCCACGGGAGGCACTTTTATGGAAATCACTTTAGGAGAAGCTACTAAACTCCTAAATAATATTATGGTTAATTATTCTCAATGGCACACTAAAAAGGTTCATGTGATAGAAGAGATTAATGTTTTGAGTGGAAAGATGGATGAACTTATGAAATTGTTTGCTAATAAGAGCGTTTCTTCTGATCCTAATGATATGCCTTTGTCCACCTTGATTGAGAATACTAATGAATCTACGGATGTGAATTTTGTTGGTAGGAACAATTTTGGTAACAACGCGTATAGAGAGAATTTTAATTCTAGGTCCTTCCCTAGTAATTCCTCTAATAATTATGGTATACGACAACTCTTACAGAAATTTTAATAAGATGCCCTCTGATTTTGAGACTAGTGTTAAAGAATTTATAAATTCACAAAAGAATTTCAATGCTTTGTTTGAAGAAAAATTGCTTTAGATTGATGAGTTGGCAAGAAACATGGATAGAATTTCTCTTGATGTTGATTCTTTGAAACTTAGATCTATTCCTCCTAAGCATGACATCAATGAGTATCTCAAAGCCATGAGAATTTCCATTGACGAGTGCAAAGAAAGAACCGCTAGGATGCGTGCTAAAAAAGATTGCTTTGTGAAAGCGTGTTCTTCTGGTTTTCATGATAATAATGATGAAGATCTAAAAGTGATTGGTGTGTATCTTATTAAGTCTTTGTTTTCCAATATGAATCTTGATAAATATGGGACTGGAGATGAGTCAACTTTAGTTAGTAGGCGTCCCAATGATTCGGAGTTTTTAGATCTTGATGCAAAAATTGGTAAAAGTGGGATTGAAGAGGTCAAAACTTTACATAGCAATGAACCCACTATTTTGGATTTCAAGGAATTTAATTATGATAATTTCTCTTTGATAGATTGTATTTCCTTGTTGCAATCCGTGTTAAATTCTCCTCATGCTTATGATCAAAACAAAGCTTTGACTAAACATATCGTTAATGCTTTAATGCAATCTTATGAAGAAAAACTTGAATTAGAAGTTTCTATCCCTAGAAAACTTTATGATGAGTGGGAACATCCTATTAAAATTAAGATTAAAGATTATGAATGCTATGCTTTATGTGATTTGGGTGCTAGTGTTTCCACAATTCCAAAAACTTTGTGTGATGTGCTAGGTTTCCGTGAATTTGATGATTGTTTTTTAAATTTGCATCTTGCGGATTCCACCATTAAGAAACCTATGGGAAGGATTAATGATGTTCTTATTGTTGCAAATAGGAATTATGTGCCTGTAGATTTCATTGTTCTTGATATAGATTGCAATCCTACATGTCCTATTATTCTTGGTAGACCTTTCCTTAGAACGATTGGTGCAATTATTGACATGAAAGAAGGAAACATTAGATGCCAATTTCCGTTAAGGAAAGGCATGGAACACTTTCCTAGAAAGAAAATTAAATTACCTTATGAATCTATTATGAGAGCCACTTATGGATTGCCTACCAAAGATGGCAATACCTAGATCTATTCTTGTTTTTATGCCTAGCTAGGGGCGCTAAACGATAGCGCTTGTTGGGAGGCAACCCAATTTTATTTTTGTTCCTGTTTAGTTTAGTAATAAATAAATCATCTATCCTCTGTTATGATTGTGGTTTTTGGCCTTTAGGATCTTCTTGGGTGATTGTCATTTGATCTTGCTGAAAAAACAGAAAGTATGTGCTCACGAGAATAATTTTCATTTTTTACGAGAGAGCGATAAAATACCAATTCCAACTGCAGTAGATCAATATACAAATTATTTAGGACTTACTAATTTTTCGGGATTTTTGGAGTTGCAGAAGTATTCGAAACTTCCAGATTGCTACAGACTGTTCTGTTTTTGACAGATTCTGTTTTTCATGTGTTGTTTGCTTATTTTGATGAATCTATGGCTAGTATCGGGGGGTATGAACCATAGATAAGTTGGAATGTAGTAGGTTTAACACCAATATAAATCAAGAATGAGTTCATTGCAGTACATTAAAGTGGTGCTTTGTTTTCTTATACTAATGGAGCTCATGAGATTTTCTGTTGAGTTTTGTGTTGTGAAGTTTTCAAGTTTTTGGGTAAAGATTCGATGAATTTTGGAACAAGCAGTGGCAAGAGCCTAAGCTGGGGATGCCCAAGGCACCCCAAGGTAAAATCCAAGGAAACCAAAAGCCTAAGCTTGGGGATGCCCCCGAAGGCATCCTCTCTTTCGTCTTCATCTACCGGTAACTTTACTTCTTTTTTAGAAAAGGAGGATGACCCCCGGCCTCTGCATCTGGGAGATGCATGCGGCCATTTTATTGATTATTCTTGAGGACCTTACAAAGTAGTACAACAATATTCCTGAATCTGCCATCTTGGCAACATCTGCGGCTATTCCAATCCTCATGATGAAGGGGTGCAAGCTGGACCAAATACCCAGACCTCTCACCTAAGCCTAACATCTAAAACCGGAGGCCCCGACCGAGCCACATACCAGGTTCGGGGCACAAACCGGTCCGACGCACTCACATGTGTCGTTGCCGCCATCTTTTGTTGTTCCATCTTCAGAGCAGATTCAGGTGCCAACCTTGGCAAGTGCCTTCGCCATCGACGCCACCATGAAGCCAAACGACGACCTCCACCTACGCGAGTCCATCTCCAAGCAACGGACGTAGATCCATGCTAGGATAGGGCCGCACCGCCGCCGTCGCCCACCACCTACAAGCACCACCCAGCCCCACGGTTCCCAAAGTTGCGCCTTCAAGAAGGAAACGACACCGTGAGCGCCATCGCCGCCCAACAAAGTTAGGGCTTTCGCCCTAGAGACCTAGGGGAAGGGGAAGTGACGGGATCAGTCCATACTGACGCCTCCATGGAGGGGAACGACGCCCTCAGGCGTCGCCCTCGATGCGGCCGACCATGGCCGACCAGGGATTTCTCCCGAACTAGATCCCCGCTGCCACTAGCAGCGCCTCCTATACAGAACCGGCGGCCCAAGGAAGCGCGGCCCGACAAGGATGGCCTGAGGCTATATTTTTATTCACCACATGATATGTGTTTTTCTTGGACCGTCTTGTATGATTTGAGTCCTTGCCTTTTAGTATACCACAATCATACTTGCTGTACACACCTTTTTGGGAGAGACACACATGAATCAGAATTTATTAGAATACTCTATGTGCTTCCCTTATATCTTTTGAGCTAGATAATTTTGCTCCAGTGCTTCACTTATACCTTTTTAGAGCACGGTGGTGGTTTTATTTTACAGAAATTATTGATCTCTCATGCTTCACTTATAATATTTTGAGAGTCTTTTAGAACAGCATGGTAATTTGCTTTGGCTATAAAATTAGTCCTAATATGATAGACATCCAGGATGGGTATAGTAAAAACTTTCATATAGAGTGCATTAAATACTATGAGAAGTTTGATACTAGATAGTTGTTTTGAGATATAAAGGTGGTAATATTAGAGTCTTGCTAGTTGAGTAATTATGGAATTGAGAAATACATGTGTTGAAGTTGGCAAGTCCCGTAGCATGCACGTATGGTAAACATTGTGTGACAAATTTGAAGCATGAGGTGTTCTTTGATTGCTTTCCTTATGAGTGGCGATCGGGGACGAGCGATGGTCTTTTCCTACCAATCTATCCCCCTAGGAGCATGCACGTAGCGCTTGGTCTTTATGACTTATAGATTTTTGCAATAAGTATGTGAGTTCTTTATGACTAATGTTGAGTCCATGGATTATACGCACTCTCACCATTCCATCATTGCTAGCCTCTTCGGTACCGTGCATTGCCCTTTCTCACCTCGAGAGTTGGTGCAAACTTCGCCGGTGCATCCAAACCCTGTGATATGATACACTCTATCACACATAAGCCTCCTTATATCTTCCTAAAAAAGCCACCATACCTACCTATTATGGCATTCCCATAGCCATTCCGAGATATATTGCCATGCAACTTTCCACCGTTCCATTTATTATGACATGCTCCATCATTGTCATATTGCTGTGCATGATCATGAAGTTGACATCGTATTTGTGGCAAAGCCACCTTCATAATTCTTTCATACATGTCACTCTTGATTCATTGCATATCCCAGTACACCGCCGGAGGCATTCACATAGAGTCATATTTTGTTCTAAGTATCAAGTTGTAATTCTTGAGTTGTAAGTAAATAAAAGTGTGATGATTTTCACTATTAGAGCATTGTCCCATGTGAGGGAAGGATGATGGAGACTATGATTCCCCCACAAGTCGGGATGAGATTCCGGATGAAAAAAGAGGCTATAAAAAAGAGAAAAAGGCCCAAATAAAAAAATATGAGAGAAAAAGAGAGAAGGGGAAATGTTACTATCCTTTTTCCACACTTGTGCTTCAAAGTAGCACCATGATCTTCATGATAGAGAGTCTCTTATTTTGTCACTTTCATATACTAGTGGGAATTTTTCATTATAGAACTTGGCTTGTATATTCCAATGATGGGCTTCCTCAAGATGCCCTAGGTCTTCGTGAGCAAGCAAGTTGGATGCACACCCACTGAGTTTCTTTTGTTGAGCTTTCATATATTTATAGCTCTAGTGCATCCGTTGCATGGCAATCCCTACTCCTTGCATTGACATCAATTGATGGGCATCTCCATAGCCCGTTGATTAGCCGTGTCAATGTGAGACTTTCTCCCTTTTTGTCTTCTCACACAACCTCCATCATCATATTCTATTCTAGCCATAGTGCTATGTCGATGGCTCGCGCTCATATATTGCGTGAAAGTTGAAAGAGTTTGAAAAGGCTAAGTATGAAACAATAGCTTGGTTTGTCATTGGGGTTGTGCATGATGGGAGCATTTTGTGTGACGAAAATGAAGCATGGCAAAACTATATGATTTTGTAGGGATAAGCTTTCTTTGGCTATGTTATTTTGATAAGACATAATTGCTTGGTTAGCATGCTTGAAGTATTATTATGTTTATGTCAATATTAAACTTTTGTCTAGAATCTTTTGGATCTAAACATTCATGCCGCAATAAAAGAATTACATTGAAAATTATGTTAGGTAGCATTCCACATCAAAAATTCTATTTTTATCATTAACCTACTCGAAGATGAGCAGGAATTAAGCTTGGGGATGCTTGATACGTCTCCAAAGTATCTATAATTTTTGATTGTTCCATGCTACTATATTGCCTATTTTGGATGTTTAATGGGCTTTATTATGCACTTTTATATTATTTTTGGGACTAACCTATTAACCGAAGGCCCAGTGCAAATTACAGTTTTTTTTGCCTATTTCAGTGTTTCGCAGAAAAGGAATATCAAACGGAATCCAAACGGAACGAAACCTTCGCGAGGATCTTTTTTTGGAACAAACGCAATCCAGGAGACTTGGAGTGGAGGTGAAGGAAGCAACAAGGCAGCCACGAGGTAGGGCGGCGCGCCCAGGGGGGTAGGCGCCCCCACCCTCATGGGCCCCTCGTAGCTCCACCGACCTACTTCTTTCACCTATATATACTCTTATACCCTGAAAACATCCAGGGGAGCCACGAAACCACTTTTCCACCACTGAAACCTTATGTACCCGTGAGATCCCATCTGGGGACCTTTTCCAGTGATCTGCCTGAGGGGGATTCGATCACGGGGGGCTTCTACATCAACACCAT
Organism: Triticum urartu; assembly: GCF_003073215.2. Classification (NCBI taxonomy): domain Eukaryota; kingdom Viridiplantae; phylum Streptophyta; class Magnoliopsida; order Poales; family Poaceae; genus Triticum; species Triticum urartu. The sequence continues at coordinate 115,999,607 of NC_053026.1, read as the reverse complement.
AGCCTCTCCGATGATGTGTGAGTATTTTACCATAGACCTTCGGGTCCATAGTTATTATCTAGATGGCTTCTTATCTCTCTTTGGATCTCAATACAAAGTTCTCCTCAATGTTCTTGGAGATCTATTCGATGTAATTCTTTTTGCGGTGTGTTTGTCGAGATCTGATGAATTGTGGGTTTATGATCAAGATTATCTATGAACAATATTTGATTCTTCCCTGAATTCTTATATGCATGATTTGATATCTTTTCAAGTCTCTTCGAATTATCAGTTTGGTTTGGCCTACTAGATTGATCTTTCTTGCAATGGGAGAAGTGCTTAGCTTGGGGTTCAATCTTGCGGTGTCCTTTCCCAGTGACAGCAGGGGCAACAAGGCACGTATTGTATTGTTGCCATCGAGGATAAAAAGATGGGGTTTATATCATATTGCTTGAGTTTATCCCTCTACATCATGTCATCTTGCCTAATGCGTTACTCTGTTCTTATGAACTTAATACTCTAGATGCATGCTGGATAGCGGTCGATGTGTGGAGTAATAGTAGTAGATGCAGAATCGTTTTGGTCTACCTGACACGGACGTGATGCCTATGTTCATGATCATGCCTAGATATTCTCATAACTATGCGCTTTTCTATCAATTGCTCGACAGTAATTTGTTCACCCACTGTAATATATGCTATCTTGAGAGAAGCCACTAGTGAAACCTATGGCCCTCGGGTCTACTTTACATCATATAAGTTTCCGATCTACAATTCTAGTTTACTATTTATTTTGCAATCTTTATTTTCCAGTCTATACAACAAAAATACCAAAAATATTTATCTTATTATCTTTATCAGATCTCACTTTTGCAAATGGTCGTGAAGGGATTGACAACCCCTTTATCGCGTTGGTTGCGAGGTTCTTGTTTGTTTGTGCAGGTACTAGGCGACTTGCATGTAGTCTCCTACTGGATTGATACCTTGGTTCTCAAAAACTAAGGGAAATACTTACGCTACTTTACTGCATCACCCTTTTTCCTCTTCAAGAGAAAACCAACGCATGCTCAAGAGGTAGCAGAGTCTAGGATGAGATCACAGACATGACGAGGAGTCTCGAAATGGTCGAGACATAAATATCGATATATTGGAAGGTTATATTCAGACACCAGAATGGTTCCAAAGTGTTTCGAGTATTTTCCGGAGTACCGGGAGATTACCGGAACCCCCCGGGAGAGTAATGGGCCTTAATGGGCTTTAGGGGAAAGGAGAGAGGGGCCTTAAGGGGTGGATGCCCCCCACACACACACTACAAAAAAAGACACTTCTGTGATGATACATGTTTGTCACAGTAGGTCACATTTTCTGTCATGCATGTACATCCATGACAATTTTATGACAGAATCAACGTAGTCATACATGTGTTGTCGTAGAAGTGTTCCATTTCATTACCAAAATTATCATCAAGGAAGTGTCCACTTCCAAGACGATACATCACGCGTCATAGAAGTGCTTTCATCAAGGGTGACCGACACGTGGCATCCACCGTAACGGGTCGCCGTTACGCTATCGGGTCCGGTTTTGGATCCGATAACCCGTTAACAGCCCCGACCAATGAGGATTTTCCACGTGTAAAATTGGCATTGACCGGAGGAAACACGTGTTGGCTCACCGTTGGGACAGATGTCATCCATTCATTGGACAGGAGGCGCCTATGATACGTCGACACGTGGCACGGCCCAACAGAGGCCCATTCTAGTGAAAAGGCGGTCCGTTTGACTTGGTCAAAAGGTAATGGGCCGGCCCATGGAAAGCCTGTTAATGGCCTGTTCGTATATAGCCCATTTACGGCCCGCTAACTCATGAACCGTTATGGCATATCAGAATTAAGCCCATTAGATTCATCTGGGCCGTCCAATATGATTCCAGCCCGTTGTAACTTCCGGCCCATGTACGGCCCATGATATCTTTCAGCCCATACGAGGCCATTTGTAACTCTTGGGCCATTAACAACCCGTGGTGAATCTGGCCCACAATGAACAGTGTACCGCTTTATACCCATTAATGGCCCATTATTCTATTGGGCCATTTCCAACCCGTGTTATCTTTCGGCCTTCTCAGGGCCCATTTATTCTTGGGCTTATTTCCAGCATTCGTTTACTTACGGCCCGTTACCGGCCTTTTCTGCTTGTGGGCCAAATTCAGCCCGTGGTTACAATTGGCCTGTTTATCCTTTGGACCGTTTTCATAACGTCATCAAATATGGCCGATTAACAATGGCCCGTTATGGTTGGCCCATGAACGGACGATTTCAAATCTAGCCTATTTACGGCCCATAATGTGGTCTGTTATTGGCCCATGTTTGGCCAATCGATCATATGGCCCGTAGAAGGCCCATTGATGCTATGGCCCATAGAAGGCCCATTGTTTCTACGACCCTTAGAAGGCCCATTGTTTCTACGGACCGTAGGAGGCCCATGGTAAATACAGTAAATATGTAGCCCATGGTTATTGTGGCCTAGTTTTAAAAAATAGGTTATTGCGGCCACTAGAAAACCGCGGAAAAAGAACTGCATTGACTACAAGCAAACAAATAAACAAGACAACAAGGAAATAAATAAGCAAGCAACTTACGCTGGGCTATCACAACTATTACACATATTACATCCACTGGGCATCAAAGCTCGCCACCAGTGCAAATATAGGGAACAAAGCCGCATATCATATACACTGGTTGTCAAAGTTGGCGACCAGTGCAAATAAACGCCGCAACAAAACAAGTCCAGAACTCAAACCACTTTAGAAGAGCTCAAAAACCAATATCCTGGGTACCCATAATGCTGGCAAGATGCTTAGCAAGCTTATTAACTTTCTCTTGTTTGGCGCTTAAATCCTCCAGCACTTGCTGTTGCACCAGAAAGTATGCATCTGAATTCTGTAGGGACTTCCTTAGTCCTTCGGCTTCCTGTTGCATAACATCTGATGGATGTCTTTCAACTTGAAGTTGAGACTCAAGAAGCCGAACTGATTCAGGAAGCGAGTTCGAAGAGCTGGTGCCAGCAGTAGTAGCTAGTAACTCGAACACTACATCAAGACAGGACTTTGGGGTTGTCTCAGTGTCTTTAATATAGTTTTTATCAGCTTTCTTAGAGACCAATAGGGATGTCTCACTATCTTGAACCTTATCTGCACTACTTCCTTTACCATTGCATAACGGGGTACTCTTCTCCAATATTTTATCTGTGTTCTAAAAGAGAAACAAACAAACACATCACAGGTTTACCATGTTGTATATGAAACTCATTTTGGTAAACCAGTTCAGTAGTAAGGTGGACAGGATAACAGCACGAAACAAACATATATCTATGTAGTATGGTCACTGTATGCTCTATATCATTCTAGTTTATGTTGCCAAATCAAGATAGAGACAATTCAGATCATATCTATTTAATACAAAGCAACATAGACAGAGTATAAGTGTGGGAAACTACACAGCAATAACAACACTTGTAATGTGCATGGCATGAGAATATAACTGTTTATTCAATTGAAACTGAAATCAACATAGAGCAAGTTACAGCAGCAAACACATTAAAGAAACAGGTTTAAAACATACCTATTGCACCATTGGAGTTTCAATTGCATCCTTCAAATTTGAAATTGGTTGGTATGAGTAAATAAAGTGATGCAAGAGCAAAGTAGTATGAACCATAGCTACGGAACCTGACCTGAGAACAATTATTCTTCTGCTTTAAGCTTGACTTGGGGTTCGGAGTGGTGGTCCTCGTGCTTTGGGCACTGCAGTTGCCTTACTAACTGATCGTATTTGGGTGCTTTGTGGTGGAGATGGTGCTGTGTCAACTGGAACTGGGTTACTATCTTCTGGGGTTGGGGTTAGAAGGGGTGTAGCTAGTTCTCTGTCCAACTGGGTAGGGGTACAATCTGCGTGAGTCTAGGTTATGTGTGGTGGGGATGGTTCTTGGGCAAGTACAACTGTGGTTCTATCTGCATCGACAGGTAGCATGATCTTTTCTGAAGACCATGTTTTTACTCCCACAGATACTGCCATCACCCCCTCCAATTGAAATGGCTGATAAACAAGAAAAGTAATTGAATGTACAGACATTGTAAGATAGACAGGTGCAATGGACAGTAGCGAAGAAAGCAGGGCATGAAATAATTCACATTTATGTTGTCTAACCAAATAGAATAGCAGGACATAGTTTCACATATATGATGGCTAATTAAACATGATAGCATGACACAATTTCATAGGTATGATGGCTAACTAAATAGGATAGAATGACATACTTCAAGATATGATGACTATGTAAACAGGATGACATGATATAACTATACGATGTGTATATTAAAGTGGCTGGCATGCCATAAATCACAAACATGTCGTCGACAGAAACATGATGGCATGATATAATTCACGGATAGAATGACATAATTCAAAATATGATGACTATGTAAACAGGATGAGATGATATAACTATATTATGTCTTTAGATACATGATGTCTATGTAAACATCATGGCATGATATATTCAAATATATGATTTATATAATAAGCAAGTGAGCATAGGGCAATCGCATATATGATGTGTCAACTAAGGAGATGACATTCAATATTGTGTATATGATGTAAAAACTAAGCATTGCAATACAACATATGCATGATATGAGTAATGTAACGCTGCCAAGTTTGAGCATACACCTCAGGGGGATAATAGGATTGGTCATCTGCCTCTGAATCCTCCTCTGAAGAGCTATCTGGAACCAGCAAGATATCTGCTTTAGCAGGTAGCATTGTCTGCTCTCAAGACCTTGTTGTCACTCCAGATTTCTCCATCACCAATTCATATGGCTGATGCATAGGAAGAGCAGTTGACTATACAAACATTGTCGACAAATGCAACGAGAAATACAAAAAAGGACGGCATGATATAATTCACATATATGACGCTTGGCTAAACTGCATGGCATTGCATAATTCACATATATAATGCCTTGCAACAAGATAGCATTGCACAATTAACATATATGATGTCTTGCAACAAGATGGCATTGCATAATTCATATAGATGTTAATTAGACACTAAACAAGTGGCATTCACACAAAGCATGTCTAAACTAAGCAAATGACATAGCAATGCAAGATAGCATATGCACGATATGAGCAACATAACCCTGCCAAGTTGGAGCATGCACCTCGGGGGGGGGGGATAGGACTGGTCATCTGTCTCTGAATCCTCCTTTGAGGAGCTATCCGTAACCGGCAAGACATGCGCTTCGTCAGACATCATTGTCTGCTTTGAAGACCTTGTTTCTACTCCAGATTTTTCCCATGACCATGCCAAATGGCTGATGCACAGGAAGAGTAATTGAATGTACTAAAATTGTTGACAAATTTAACACATAATAAAAAAAATGATGGCATGATATAATTCACATATAAGATGACTGGCTAACCAGGGTGGAATTGCAAAATTCACATATATGATGCTTGGCTAAACAAGATGGCATTGCATGATTCACATATACGATAAATAAACGAAACGGATGGCATTCACACAAAGCATGTCTAAACTAAGCAGATGACATATTTCATGCATAAAGTAAGAAATGCAAGGCACCATATGCATGATATTACCAACATCAGCATGCCAAGTTACAACGAAGACCTCAGGGGGTAAATAGGAGTGGTCTTCTCCTTCTCAATCCCCCTCAGAACAGTTATCTTCCTCTTGATTACAATCCGAAATGGGTGGAGGGGGGGCTGCCTTTGCGCCCACCATGGAGCGACGTTTGCATGAAATTTTATTGGCACGCAAGGCTCGTCTCTTTTGCTCTACATGTTCAGTTCCATTGTGTACAATAACTGACATGCATAGGAATAAAACATAATGAGATTATTTAAGGAGTGCATGCACAAATCCAGAGTGCTGGTAGCAAACTATGGATAGACCCAAAACCAACGATAGCAGACAGATAATAGCTTTAGTTAAAAAATACAGATAATGACTCCTTTAATGTTTGTTTGCACCCAACATGAAACTCATAGTAGACACCCAAGATTAACCATATAGTAGACAGATAGTACTGATTGCTGCCCCAATATGTACCCCACAACCATTTAAAAACTCAAGTTTCAACATTAGTTTGGACCTGTCGTAGAGTCTAATAGGTGAACACGATGATAAAGTAGCATGCCATCATATTAAGTGATGCATAACGTAAGCAGACACAAAAGAGTGTGACCTCTCTTGCGGACCCGTGTAGTCCTCAAGGTCATCTGCTCAGTTGATGATGGTAATGCAGTTGTCGTGGCTCCCGACGGCGGGGAAGAAGATCTGAGGTGGTGAAAGACAGTCTGGAGAGCGGATCCCTGTTGTGATGAACCCTTTCATCGTTGGAGCAGCTGAGCTGGGGTGGAACACAGCGCAGCAGGAGTAGGACAAACCACACAAGGTTTTCTTTGACACATATCTGTAACAGAAGTAATTTTGTAAGGACTTGTTTGAATTTGAGGATTCTAGCAATGCAGGGATAGGAAATAGACATGAATAGGATAGGAGTGCACGTGCAAACCAGGGAATTTAAAAACACAGTATTTCTGCCAATCTGGGTGTTTGGTTCACAAGAATTGGAAGATCATAGGATGCAAAGAAGCATGGTGAGATTAAGTCAAACCACAAGAAAATGTACGGTTATAATGCTGTCATGCTACTATCTCTTAGTCTTGTGCTTCATGAATAGGAATTTGAAAAGGAGGACAAGTGGAAACTAAAATTCCTACGGTTTTTTTTCAAGGAGACACTAAAGGAACAAATCCTACAGTTTTCCTTTGCTCCATTCCTTTGAACGAAATGCATGAATAGTAGTACCATAGGAAACTTTCCAATTCCTATGTTTTCCTTCACTTTTCCTTTTAAGCACTGGCGAGTCTAGTAGGTAGGCTTGAGCAAGGAAAAGCCTACACTCAAAAAATGTTTTTGTGCTACTTCTACTACTTTGGACCCAGACCACTGCCCTACTAGCTCAACTCCCAGGCCCATCGACAAATGCATAGCTCAAACGCGCAGAGATAAATAATGATGGCGTTCAAGAGAGTCCATCACGGATAGCTAAGTTGCCTGGTACCTCACCGCTTGTCATAGAGTAGGATAAAATAATCGTATTTCACGTTACTACGTGTGCTCAGTGGACAATATATATAACATGTAGATTAAAACATAGATGCAACAAGTGTACAACCTCTTTGGCGAAGCCATGTCGATCTCAGCGTGATTGGGTTGGTCGGTGAGGATGCTCTGGATGACTTGGCTGTCGGAGGAGGGGAAGAAGAGCTTAGGCGTCTGGAGATGGAGCCCGGGGTACTGCTCCACTATGATGGAGGGTTTCGTCATTGGAGCAGCTTCGGTGAGTTGTACGACGTCGAGGCTGAAGCAGGACAAGAGAGACAATGTTAACCTGAGTGGAATTCTAATAGCATCTCCAATACATGACGTAAAATACATAACCACAAAGTGCTAGACGTAAAATACATCAGCCACTCATCTCTGAACTTAATTGTCGAAACTAAATTTTGCTGTCGAAACTGAATTTTGCTGTCGAAACTGAACGCACTACTAGCAGAAAAGCAGTAGCAGCAGCGCGTGCGAGAGCCTGGGCGGTTGGTCGTGTAGCAGTTCATCTTCAACCTCCCACCCACTGAGCCTTCTGTCCGGTGATCCCCACACCACCGCCCTAGCACCGCCGGCGACCACCGCCCCAACCCTAAGATAGATAGTGGGGTACCTCTCCGACGAGCCCCCCACCCTGCTACGGCTGGTTCTTCCTTAACTACGGCGAGCCCCCCACCCCCTGAAAATCGACTGACCCAAAAGTCGATTCAGTCGACTGAAGTGCAGCCAAATCAGAGCAGCATCGCAAGCAAGAGCAAGAGCGAGAGCAGCAGTGCGAGCAAGAGCAATAGAAAGAGCAGACCAGGCAGTGGATCGAGAGCAAGAGCAGAGCAGCAGCGCGAGCAATAGCTAAAGCAGCAGCAGCTCCTACTGATGTGGACGCCGGCGCCGAGGGAGCGACGCCATGGAGGAAGTGGCCGGCGATGCCGCCGTGGATGGAGCCGCGCCATGTCGGTTCGGGACTAAGCGCCGGTAGCATCGTGAGATTGAATGAAGAAGAAAATGTGGCGATTAGTGTACAACCTCTTTGGTGGCGCCAATTAGGCCTCAGCTTCATCCAAGAAAACGGTGATGATGATGCTCTTCCGATGGTGCAGTTGAAGACGGCGGTGTGGGAATGGAGGTGGCGCGAAAGACGAGGGGAACGTCGGGGCAGCTCCTTGGAGGTGGAGGACGGGGTGGACTGACGGGACGATGAGATCGACGACGGATCCTCATTCGGTATGGTGGATGAGGGACGTCGAGGTGTTGTTGTGGATGACGTCGTCGGGGAAGAGGCTCCGGCTGGGCAGCAGTGAGGTGGCGAATGGAGGAGGGTGGGGTTTTGCGGCTGGAGCGGAGAGGTTATGGCGGCTTGGGATTTCGAATGGCGAAAAGCAGGCGATGGGAGGGGGAACCATGGCGTAGGGACGCGCTTGTCCGAAATGTGTGGTAAGTTACGAAAGTACCCCCAACGATTTGAGCTTGGCGGTTCTTTCAGTTTAGGGGTATCACGGGCATTTTGCATGTCAGGATTTTGCTGGAGGTGGGAGTTTTCGCGCGCGTTGTAATTTTGGGATAGCAAGGCGCGGGTTGAGACGGAGGGAGTTCTCGGAGCACAATGAGACAAAGATATATCTTAAATATTTCGGGGTAACAAGGCATGGGTTGAAGATGCGGGAGTTTCACAGCACGATAGACACAGATGCTAGCTTGAAATTTCAGCATAACAAGGCGCGGCTTGAAATTTCAGGAGAACAAGCTTAATGTGTACCCCAAAAAAACAATTCGCACCTCATCACTAGATAGAGCCATGTCCCGTTTTACTATATCACCAGAAATGCATTCAAATACAACAACAAAAAATAAAAGAATCGGGACAACAAACATAACGTGTACATTACCAAAACAATTTGCAGTTCCCTCAACAATAAAGAAACAATGTGTGTTGTCTAGCATATGGACTAATTAAATTTGAGTACATTTTCCCCGTTTGAATGGGATTGTACTCGGGTTAGTTATACAACCATCTAAATATTATCTGCACAGCACATGACATGAATATAGGAGAAGTAAATTCCTATATAAATACGAACTACATGTACATATGATCTCAAATTCAAATATATGTATCCATTTCATGTTGAATTCAAATCATAGTAAATGTATGCTCTAGCTAGATGTTCGGAATCTAAGCCATGTATGATACTACGTACAATGTGTTTAACACGCACAACACACACACAAACACCATTTAGACTAGTAAGGTACACGTGCATTGCACACATGAGATTTGGCAACCAAATTATGAATAAATACCACATTATAGCATGTAATCTTTGAGTCATGTAGATGTTCATTTAATTCTTATAGTTCATTTCATTCAAAATCATCTAGTTTTTATAAGAAAGCTAATCTATTTTAAGATTCATGGAATTGTGCGTTGTAAACCATAAAGTAAAAAACAAATAATGGCAAATCATGTAGAAAAACATTTGGGCAATTCTGATACGGAAGAATCTAGAACAAAGAAGAAGTGCTTGTGTTTCGAGGTTTGTGCATTATGCTTAAGTTCAACCATGGAGTCTTCTAGATTGTACATGTGGCAAAATCTGGTGGAATCTAGATGATATCCAACAGCTAGTAGTGCTCAAATTTGCCATCTCTGCACCATCGGATTGGCTTCATCCAACGACCATCTTTCAAAGTTAAAGTTATCCACACACTATATAAAAAATATAAAATATTAAATATAGGGGTATAGATATAGATATGTGATGTGAAAGCCAACCATTATCTCCAGTTAGAATAATGTGTCCATGCCCGAATGCAATGTGGCCAAATGATGTCTGCCATCAGTATCTCAAATTCAAATCAGGCTGACCTTGTTCAATGTGTATACAGTACAACATGCTCGTTTCCAAACCACACCGCGCATATCTCAGTTATATTCATGCATGCATGGGTTTCAAACATCGTGATCTCTTATTCAAATATTTGAATTCAAGTTTACATTGATTATGACCTCACCTAGTCTTTTACACCCACACAGTCGTCTTCGCTTTATAATTGTACTACTAACTTTCTCCCGTGCATGCATGCACACACACTACCAGTCGGCATTATCCATCGCACTCATGCAATCTTTTTCTTCAGGTCGGTCTCCCATGCATGTACACACACACACCTCCCCCTCTCCATCATATCGGGCATTCTTTATCTCTCACGTGCATGCGCAACGATCGATGTTCCTCTAAATGGTTTAAGTTGATGAATTGGCCCTCCTCGTAAAGGATTAGCAATGCTTGGCCCCCTAGCTCATTTATTTTTAATGACTCTTCCACTGCGAGCAACAGCGCATGTTCTCGCCACCACTCTTTAAATATCGATCTCGCACATGTGCACTCCTTCATAGTCTCCCTCCACTTGGACCCTCGCACCATCTTCTAGCCCCCACGGGATTTTGCCACATGTACAATCTAGCAGACTCCATGGTTGAACTTATGCATAATGAAGAAACCTCAAAACACAAGTGCTTCTCCTTTGTTCTAGAATCTTTCGTATCATAACTGCCCAAACTTTTTTTCTAGGTGAATTGCCATTATTTGTTTTTTACTTTATGCTTTACAACACACAATTCCATGAATCATAAAATAGATTAAGGGCTTCTTTGATTCAAAGGATTCTCAAAGGAATTTTGGAGGATTCTAATCCTTAGGAATTTTTCCTATCTTGGTTGTTTGATTCGAAGGATTGTAAACCATAGGAATTTTTCCATAGGATTCATTTGCACTAGATTTCATAGGAAACATCCCATCCACTCAAACTTATTTGAAAGAATCCTGCGTTTTTTCTATGCACAATCAAACACTCGTACAATCCTATAGGATTCAAGACGACATTCCACTCTAATCCCATGTTTTTTCCTATTCCCGCGTTTTGGAAATCCTACAAATCAAAGAGGCCCTAGCTTTTTTATAAAAACTAATTGATTTTGAACGAGTTGAACTATAAGAATTAAACGAACGTCTACATCAGGAATATATGACTCAAAGCTTACATGCTACAGTGTGGTATTTATTCATAATTTGGTTGCCAAATTTGATGCGTGCAATGCACGTGTACCTTACTAGTACTTCGAGTATGTGCAAAACACATAAATTCGAATTCCAATGGGACGCTACACGGTGTCTCTCTTAGAGTTCATGAAGCCACGTGGCACATATGGAGGCGTTGTCACGACCTCCTTGTGTGTATTGATCACAGTGATGTGCTTCTGGTTCCAGAAGAATGTACTCGTCCTCTCTGAGGCACACTGGCGGTACATGCACGAAGCAAAGATGTGCACGCACGCCACACACGCACTCATTCCCTCGCCCGCACACATGGGTACACGGGGGGACGCATTTTTGTACAAAGATCCACCCCATGTGATACTTTGACGCGTGTAAAGGCCTTCACTTCATTGATGGTCAATTAATACATCACATGCAAATTGAGTGGACGTGAGGGAGGAAGAAAGACATTACTACTCCACTCCATGCATGCGAGTAGTTAAATCATGAGTTGCTACTTCTATTGGTCTCCTTCGTATTTTGTACCAATTTTGACCATATTTTTAAGGAACATAATATTTATGCATGTCATAAAAAGTGTCACAAAAAAGGGGGCCAATAAACCAGGACGCAGGCAGCATGATCAATTTTTGCCAGGGCTACTGTTGGTGGCCTTTGTATTTAAATATGGACGGAGTGGAGTAGTACTATCTTTATCTTAGCCTCATAGGGCTCTCCCAGCGCCTAGACTCGCCTCCCCGCCTCGCCCACTGGATCCCGCCATGGAGGATCCCGCCATGGATAATCCCTTAGATCCCAAGATCCCACGGGCTCGCCTCCCCGCCTCACCCACCGGATCCCGCCATGGATAATCCCTTAGATCCCAAGATCCCACGGGCTGCCGCCTTTCAGCGAAACCCACATGTGTTTTAGACGGGATCCATTGCTCTAGAATCATAGATCGGTGGCACCGGAGGACATGCCAAGGCTGCGTTTCAGGTGGTGGGCAGCAAGGGCAAATCGATTCGAGGAAGCGTCGCATTTTTGGAGAGAAGTTCCAAGGAGCTGTGTAACGACCAAACCTCGAAGGATTTGAGTCTCTGTGCTTACCGTGCTAGTCCCTGGATCGAACTCGCTAGCACACACAGTATATATGAATACCAGAATAACAAGTGCATCATTTATTACATCGTATGATCCAGAATATATAAAATAAAACAATCTGCATAGCACTTGGCTAGCTTTATTCAATCAAACAATGGAAAGTAGCAGAAAATAATGATGAGTCCCATCATAGCCCACTGGCGATGCTGAGTGCAGACTCGCGACCCTAACGGTACCTTACTATTCGTCAGAATATCCTGCAGCATGAGACATTGCAGCCATATAGGTCAATACTTGGAATGTATTGGCAAGTTACACAGGAGTAATAATAAAGCAGACCTACATGTATATGCATAGTACAACAAAGAAAGGCTTGAGGGTTTATTTCTGCAGAAAGCTGATTTTATCCTAATAACTACCTAATAGTCAAATTTTTTATTTAGTTCTTTTATTACTACAATTAAATGCACAAGGTTGAGTTGGCAAAAATCAACTCCAACCTACCCTTTATTAGGTTGCCCACAAATATTATTAAGTGTCACATATGTCAAGATCATCCAACAACTGTAATGGCATAGTCGCTCAAATTTACCCATAACCGGGGGCACGGCTAATCATGATTAGTTTTAATACTCTGCAGAGTTTAGTACGCTTTACCCACTGGACCCAATCCGAAGATTGATACGAAGTCTTTCAGAAGAGGTTCCCTTGACCACCTGATGGCCACATCCCACCTACATATGCTACATCTGTCGACACAGTCTGGGCAAGGGTTCCAACAACTGATCAACTAAGCCAGAGCCCATATAGCCAGTGGCGGCACATGGAAGCTACTAGTCACTAAGTCTGTCTGATCTTTTTGAGCCTGGGCGGCATTCCACTTAGGGCGCACTCTCATGAGCGCATGGCCTTAGAAAAGGTGCAAGACCCCATGATGCCTTCCCTCAACACCAAGCAATACCACTTCCGCCCAGAGGTGAGTTAAATCCTGAGTTACTACTCAATTTGTTAAATATATATAATCCTCACATAACTCAATGAATACACGAACCACCCCCGTCTACAAAGCATAGCAACCTACCACTACCACGATTTGCAAAGACGGGAAGATAGCTCATCAGCATAACAAAAATAATATAGTATTCATATACATGCATATATTCATATTGTGATATAACTACATGCATAGAAAACAATAGGTAAAGGATGATCAACATGACACTCCTGACAATAGCTCGCGTCGCACTCCGGACAATCTACACGTTTCACACAATTCAACAAATCAATCACCGGAACACGAAAAGAACCAAAACAAAACCAACAGCAACAAAACCATTTTTAAAACTCAACAACAGAAGCTTAAAAGCACCTAAAATGCACTACGGTCACCATGCAAAAAGAATCACTCGATTCCGATAAACGGTTTGAGAGTTATGGCCTCCGGAAGGTTTAATTCAAATTCAAACGAATTCAAATTTGAACACTACAAACATGTGCAAAGTTGGTACTGTGATAATGTGCTGATTTTTGTGAGTGCATAGGAAAAAGAATTACCTAAATTGGATTTATAGAATAGGAGTTATAGCTAATGGAAGTTTTGAGTGAAAAACTGGAAAAAAAATAAAACAGAAACAGAATTCTCCTAGGCTCTGTAGCGAACTCCTGTAGACGCTGCTGTAGCGATGCCACATGGCGATCCGTGATTGGCTGGGCACGTGTGCTCACCAGAACAGAGGAAAATGACGGTGGTGGCTCGGGCGTCGGCGGTGGCGCTCCTCCGGCGACTCTCCGGCGATGGGCAAGTGACGGGCGGATGCGGCGGTGAGTAGCGGAGGTGGTGGTGGTGTTCAACGGCGGCGGGGCATCCTCTACTGACGGCGGCGATGACGTGAACGCGGTGTGCTCCGGCGACGGCGGACGAGCTTGAGTTGCTCGCTACGGTGGCTCTCTGCCCACGAAAATAAGTCAGCGAGGCGCGGATTCGAGGGGGAAAGCGAAGGGTGCAGGCGGAGCTGCCGTGGGTGACCTTACGGCGGCGCAAACTTCCGGCGAACAGCGGCAGACTTTGAGCTCCTCGGCGAGATGTGTTTCGCCCAACCTTTGTGCGCAGACGAGGAAAGGCAGGGGAAGGGTGCGGTAGGGTTTTCCCTAGGGGTTGGGCTCACGCGCGGTGTCCCTAAGGTGTACGGGGTCGACCAGGGGCGCGAGGTCGATCCGGCTCGGCTTCGGGCATGTGTGCGGCTGCTCGTGTTCGTCCAACCGGAGGAAGGAGAGTGGAGCGGCGCGGGTCCCGCTGGTCAGAGAGAGAGAGAGAGGCGGAGGTGGGTCGGGTTTCAGGTGCGGGTCGGGCGTAGTGGTGCGGTGCATACCGCTTCGGCAGCGACTGCGAGCGAGCGGGCTGCGGGGCTGGCGGCGTGGGGCGACTGGGCCGCGGGCAGTGCGGGGTTAGGTGGGCCGCGGGGTTGGCTGCTGGGCCGCGCAGTGCGCGGCGGCGCTGCGCTGCGTTTTTTTCTTAAACAAAAACTACAGCAGCAGAACAAAATAAATAAAATAAAATACACAGTATAAAAACTAAATAAAAATACATAGACACATAGTAAAAATATCTCTACAGCTATAAACTACAGGAACACTAGCTCCAACACTAATGCAATTTTGTAAAATAATTTTGATGCAAAAGGCCACACAAACAGTAAAATAACACACAAATAAAATATTTTGGAGATCACAAAAATTACCAGAACATATCAGATGAACTGGAAATAATATTCTGCACACTATGAATATTTTTAAAATAGGGGAGAAGTCATGTTATCTCCACTCCAAATAAATTGCCTTTTGTTGCATAATGATTTGAATATTCTGAAAAAGAAAATAATGCAACAAAAAGAATATGATATGCATATGAATGATCTATTAACATCCTAATTTAGGAAAATTGGGATGTTACAAACCTACCCCCCTTAAGATGAATCTCGCCCTCGAGATTCGGGCTGGCTAGCAAATAGGTGTGGGTGATCCTGCCTGAGATCTTCCTCTCGTTCCCAGGTAGCTTCCTCCTCTGTATGATGATCCCACTGAACCTTGCATAACTTGATTGTCTTGGTGCGAGTAACTCTCTCTGCTGTCTCCAGAATCTTAACAGGATTCTCCTCATATGTCAAATCACTCTCCAACTGAATTGCCTCAAGTGGCACCGTGTCCCTCAATGGAACATCCATCATCTCTACATGGCACTTCTTCAACTGAGATACATGAAAGACATTATGAACTCCTGACAAGGATTCTGGCAACTCCAGCTGATAAGCTACCTCTCCTCTACGCTCCAAGATCTTGTAAGGCCCCACAAAACGTGGTGCTAACTTACCCTTAATTCCAAACCTCTTAATCCCATGAAGTGGTGAAACTCTAAGATATGCACGATCTCCTAACTCATATGTCACCTCCTTACGTTTTGCATCTGCATAACTCTTCTGTCTGGACTGTGCTATCTTCAGCCTGTCACGAATTAACTTGACCTTCTCCTCAGCATCTCTGATCAAGTCTGGTCCAAAGAATTGACGCTCTCCAACCTCATCCCACATCAATGGTGTCCTGCACTTCCTACCATACAATACCTCAAACGGTGCCATCTTCAGACTAGCCTGATAACTATTATTATATGAGAACTCTGCATAAGGTAAATTATCATCCCAACTGGACCCATAGTCCAAAGCACAAGCTCTCAACATATCCTCCAAAATCTGATTTACCCTCTCTGTCTGCCCATCTGTCTGTGGATGGAAAGCTGTACTGAACTCCAGCCTGGTGCCCAAGGATTCATGAAACTGACGCCAAAATTTAGATGTGAACTGAGTACCTCTATTAGACACTACCTTCCTTGGAACTCCATGCAGATAAACAATCTTAGACATATAAATCTTTGCTAGCTGAGCACTGGTATAAGTAGTCTTTACCAGGATGAAGTGAGCAACCTTAGTCAAACGATCAACAACTACCCAAATAGAATCATAACCTGACCGAGTCCTCAGTAAACCTATAATGAAGTCCATACCAATATCATCCCACTTCCAATCAGGTATAGGCAATGGCTGTAACAAACCTGCTAGTCTCTGATGTTCCGCCTTAACTCTTTGGCACACATCACATGTTGCAATATACCCAGCAATTTCCCTCTTCAGGCTAGGCCACCAAAATCTTTCCCTCAAATCCAAATACATCTTAGTATTACCTGGGTGAATAGAATAAGGTGAATCATGCGCCTCCTGAAGAATCAACTTCCTGATATCTGCATCTTGGGGTACACAAATATGCTTCTCAAACCATATGGCTCCGTGTTCATCCTCACGGAGACCTTCTGCCTTACCTTTAGCCATATTCTCTTTTATCTCAGCAATCTCCTTATCATTCTTTTGAGCTTCTCTGATCCTGTCAAGCAAAGTAGGCTTTACCTCCAGTGTTGCTAAATATCCCTTAGGAACAATCTCCAACCTGAGATTCCTGAACTGTTCACATAACTCGGGTGGCATATTATCAACATTAATTGCATTAGCATGGCTCCTACGACTCAATGCATCAGCAACAACATTAGCCTTACCAGGATGATACTGCACATTCAAATCATAATCCTTAATAAGCTCCAACCATCTCCTCTGCCTGAGGTTCAAATCCTTCTGAGTAAAAATATACTTCAAGCTCTTATGATCAGTAAATATATCACAATGATTACCAATAAGATATGGCCTCCAAGTTTTCAATGCATGCACAACTGAGGCTAACTCCAAATCATGTGTAGGATAATTATGCTCATGATTCTTAAGCTGACGTGAAGCATATGAAACAACTTTACCTTCCTGCATCAAAACACTCCCAAGTCCTTGACGAGAAGCATCACAATATACCTGGAAGTCCTTATGTATGTCTGGCAGAGTTAAAACTGGTGTCGTAACCAAACGCTGCTTCAATTCCTGAAAGCTGGCTTCACATTCATTAGTCCAAACAAACTTCTTCTCCTTCTTCAACAATTCAGTCATAGGCTTTGCAATCTTAGAAAAGTTCTCAATAAACCTCCTGTAATAACCTGCAAGGCCCAAAAAGCTGCGAATCTCTCCAACTGACATGGGTGTCTCCCACTCTATAACTGCAGCAACCTTAGATGGATCAACTGCAACTCCATTACCTGACACAAC
Organism: Triticum urartu; assembly: GCF_003073215.2. NCBI lineage: Eukaryota > Viridiplantae > Streptophyta > Magnoliopsida > Poales > Poaceae > Triticum > Triticum urartu. The sequence goes on along the minus strand of NC_053026.1, from coordinate 115,982,109 downwards.
ATGTCCAAGGAATGCTACCTCATCCAGCCAAAACTCACATTTGCTGAACTTGGCATACAACTGATGTTCCCTTAGTTTCTCCATTACCAAATGCAAATGCACCTCATGCTCTTGCTTATTCTTGGAGAACACCAATATATCATCAATGAAAACAACCAAAAATTTATCCAAGAACTCCATAAACACCTTGTTCATCATATTCATGAAGTATGCAGGGGCGTTAGTCAATCCAAATGACATAATAGTATATTCATACAACCCATACCTCGTAGTAAAAGCAGACTTTGGAATATCTTGCTCACGAATCTTTAATTCATGATAACCAGAACGAAGGTCAATCTTAGAAAACACAGTAGCTCCCTCCAACTGGTCAAATAGATCATTTATCATAGGCAAAGGATACTTATTCTTAATGGTTACCTCATTCAGAGAACGATAATCAACACACATCCTCAAGGTCCCATCCTTCTTCTCTACAAACAAAACTGGAGCTCCCCAAGGTGATGAACTTGGGCGAATAAATCCTTGTGCTTGCAATTCTCTTATCTGCTTCTTCAATTCTTCCAACTCTTTAGGAGGCATTCTATACGGTCTCTTTGCAATAGGTCCAGTGCCTGGTATTAAATCAATCAGAAACTCAATATCTCTATCTGGTGGCATACCTGGCAACTCCTCTGGAAACACATCTATCTATACCTATACTAATTACAGACTCCCAAGAAATTACCATGTTAATTAGTAATTAAGAACCGTTCATCTTAAGTGGGACCGAATTATTACGGTGGAGATCAACCCGTTTATCTAGGACCCAAATTTTATATTCTTTTACTAATTAGATTAGATCTGGGCCTGATTCAAAAAAAAATCTGAGCCTGCACGTAGGTGAAGTTAGCCTCCGGATATTAAACTGTGGTCTAGATAAAAAATAAGCAACCGTGGTAGAGTCCTCATAGTATACGGTGCAATTCCTCCATCGCTCCGTCATGGCTTGATGCGTGTCCTCTCACCTCTCCTCTAGCCCCTCCTCCTCAGGTCTACCACAGCCCAGGTCAATCTTCCTATCCCACAACAACTCAGCAGCGACGACGAAGCACCGAATCAACCTAACTTTCTTAGATCGATCCACCTGCAGTACATGTCCAACCTCTTGCTTGCCCATCAACACTTGATCGATTCTGCCCCATGCTACCCCAAGAAACGCCCAAAATATGTAGACGTGCACACCAGTCAGCCGGCAAGAAAATAAACACATGCATCCAGAGGAGACATCGCTTTATGGACAAAGGTACGTAATTTGCATTTTCTCTGTTGCATCATGGGTAGATAGTATATAAATATATAAATGCCTAATGAAGCTAGCTGCATACATAACCAATGACCGGATGACATATCCGTACATGAGTCTACCACAGCCCACGTCAATCTCCCTATCCCACAGCAACCCAGCGGCGACGACGAAGCACCGAATCAACCTAACTTTCTCAGATCAATCCACCTGCAGTACATGTCTAACCTCTTGCTTGCCCATCAACACTTGATCGATTCTGCCCCATGCTACCCCAAGCGATGCCAAAAATACGTAGACGTACACACCAGTCAACTGGCAAGAAAAATAAACGCATGCATCCAGAGGAGACATCGCTTTATGGCCAAAGGTACGTAATCTGCATTTTCTCTGTTGCATCATGGGTAGATAGTATATAAATATATAAATGCCTAATTAAGCTAGCTGCATACATAACCTATGACCAGATTACATGTCTGTACATGAACCAAACAAGACGATGTCATGCCTGTATGGATCCTAATTAGTATTGCTAGCATTGTGCCTCCCTGTGTCCTCTAGGTCATTCTCTACTGAGAGATTGCGAGGATATTCAGCAATATATTAAAATTTAGTATTGGATATTGGTGAAATAATGATTATGCTGAGCAGCGACCAATCCAGTAGCGCAATGTGGAGGATATGGATTATGACAAGGTTCGCTGGGTGTATTCACCAAGTTAGAATTTAGTTATTCATCTTCTGGTCACTACTTATAGGAAAAGGTGTGCAACATCATCAACGGATTTACATGTTCATTCAGACATGTAAACATAAATCGGGTCATCCCCATGCGAATTTGTGAGGCGTTGTGATGCAGTCTGCCCATATCACCAAGTGCATGTTCTAGGAGGTATTTATCCTTTCTACTTGATACAATATGCAACCATGCTGATACATTAGTGATTTTTATTGTTTTTAGCTTCTTCAGACTTAAATACAGTTTTTCCTGTCCCCAAAACTATTGCAAAGCATATATAAGTGGCGATGTAGCTTATAGAAAAACGTCTTTCAAATATATACTACCTTCCCTAAAAATACTGAATTGTCCACTAGACTGCATAAATCTGTACCTATACTAATTAGTTCTAGCTTAGACAATATTGATTCCTCCCTCAGCGTGATCACATATACTCCAATTACTTTAACTAGGCTGGTGTATTTTAGTTTATGCCTTTTTCTCTTGAATTATTGGCACTCAATTTCCAATCAGTTTTTAACGAAACATGCAGGAGATCAAAGCATGGACTCACTAGCACGTGCCTCCTATTAATATTTCATGAATAGGACTGGATTCTTCGTATTATAGTTTTGTTCAGAGGAGTTGATAGTGTGTAATCTTCTCTTATGTATTTAGTTTTTCTACAATGTCCCATGTTATCAGATTTCTCTGAAGCAAATGAGGTATTTTTTAGGTCAAAAAGTGTATACGTGTTCATGAATAAACCTTTCTAGCATCTCTCATATTACGAGTGTATTGGTAACTCCTTTGTCCCACCTCAAATAGAAGATTATATATCTTCTGCCTAGCCATGAAGAGCTAAACTACTTTCTTATTTCTATTCTCTATTTCATATAACTATTGTTGAATTAATTTTTTGGATTCACATTTATTTCCCGACAAGGATTATCGACATCATGCCCCAAACCTAAAATATATTATAGCCAGCCGATAGAAGCTATTGCTACGTTTTGCCTTGGGAGTGAGTTGCCTGTTGGTGCGCCTTTTTATATCCATTTTAGATTGTTATTTCTCAGAGTTACAAAGCATGGTGTCATGTATATTTATTCCGATGGTTTTGTTTCTGTTTCTGATGAAAAAAAATGCATTTGGGTGCGAGTTTAAATCATTTTTTTCTCAAACAACTTTTAGGTTTTCAACTCATCTATATATATCATTAGGAAGCTATAGTAATCTCTGCTGAATCTATTTTCTCTTCCTTGCAATTATTAAATCCAGTTTAGTTCTCTAATTTTTAAAGTGCATGACACCTCATCGGTACTACGCATTTGATCTGTATGACAATTAGAATATTTGACAGTACTTCTACTTGATCTGTGGGAGTAGAGAAATAATTATGTTTCTTCTAATTCGGGACGATATTTTTCTAAAGGTTTGTATCTGATTGTTTTTCATAGTATTGGTTGTCGATAATTGGGACGGGTCTCGGGACTTGATTCCTTTTATCGTTACAACTGCCAGAGCTGTAGGCGTGTACATAACTCAATTAATTTGCATGGAAAACACATAGTCACAATGTTTTTATGGTTTTCATTGTGTACAGCTCAGTGTTTCCACTTGGATAATACTCATAGTATAGGTTGTCGACAATTAGCATGTACGATGAAGCCATGTATTTCTCAACTTCCAAAAATGGCAAAACTCATGGGCTCATGTTTATTTAGTTTGACAGAATGGCAAGACTATACACATCATGCCGCTCTTTGTGTATATTTAAGAAAATAGTGTGCTTTTGTAGAAAATAATGTAGTGTGTTGTTTGTAAATGTATGAATATTATATGTTCCCACAATTGTATGGCTTCTGAATTGGTAATGACCCTATGATTATGCATAAAGATTTTTTATTTCTCATGAGCTAATGGCACATGTGAAAGAAATTATTCATATTTTTTGGAAAATATACTATCGTAATCTTGTTTCAAATATTACTTGCGTGTATGGTTACATGCACAAACTATTGTGTTTAAATAACAGACTTCCAGGAGCTTAATACAAAGAATATGAATTCATAATTACCTATTATTCTGCACATAACTAATATTTTTCAAAATTATTCTATAAAGCTACTATCTAAATAACTAGCCCGTGCAATTGCACGGGTTGACGACTAGTCTAGATAATCTCTCACAACTGGCACCTCTTCCAGGCTACCCCCTTAAGAGAGTTCACCTGCACCTGATTACGCTTATGCTTACACACATATTTGATCCTCTTCCCTCCTGGTGCACTGAGAGTAATAGATCGACTAGCACAATCAATACGACATTTATATAACTGCAACCAATCCATACCCAAAATAACATCCAGACCTTGTGACTTCAATATAATCAAATTCGTAGGAAAATCATGCTTTCCAATAGACAAAGTCAACTGATGGCAACCAACACCCGCTATCATCTCAGCTCCTGGGGAACTCACTCTAATAGGCATACTAAGTGTTTTGGTTGGCAATCCATGTTTATCAACAAATACCCTCGAAATAAATGAATGCGATGCACCAGTATCAAAAAGAACAAGTGCAGGTACTGAATTAATCAAGAACTTACCAATCACTGCATCAGGTTCATTGTAAACCTCCTCCACATTAACATGATTTACATGACCCTTTTGGAAGGGGTTGGGCTTGTTGGATCCTGAGTTCTTCGCCCCCGGGCAATCTGTGGCATAGTGCCCCATAGCCTTACACCTGAAGCACTGCACCTGACTCAAATCCCTTGGCGCACGTGTAACCTGGTGGTTTTGGTTATTGTTCCCTCCATTGCCATTACCATTACCATTACCTCTGCCATTGCCATTGTTACTCTTGTGCCCATTATGATGATGGTGGCCATTATGGTTGTGGCCATTCCCTCCATGATGATTATGATCATTACCTCCATGATGATTATGTCCATTACCTCCATGATGATTATGTCCATTACCTCCATTACCATGATATGAAGTGCGTGGTTTCTGCTGTGGTCCTGAATTATACCTGTTATTGTTGTTGTACTTCCTCTTGCGATTCTCTATGGCATGTTGCTTTCCCTCCAACACAATGGCCTTATCAATTAGGTCCTGACAATTCCTAAAAGTGGCCACAGTCAACTGAAGGCTCAAGTCATCATTTAGGCCCTCCAAAAATTTCTCCTGCCTAGTTGCATCAGTGTTAACATCATTAGGAGCATAGCGTGCAAGATTATTAAATTCCTCCACATAAGCATTAACAGTGCGACCTCCCTGGCGCAAACTGCGAAACTCCTTCTTTTTCAGACTCATAGCACCAGCAGACACATGTGCACCACGGCAAGCATCCTGAAACTGAGGCCATGTGATAGTAGCAATGGGATAGGTGACCAAGTAATTGTCCCACCAAGCTGCAGCAGGACCCTCCAACAAATGTGAGGCAAACCTCACCCTCTCTGCATCAGTGCATCCAACCGTCTCCAGGTTCCTATTGACTGCACGGAGCCAATCATCAGCCACAATAGGTTCAGCGGAACTGGAGAACCTCTGAGGATTCAACCTCAAGAACCTGGTAAGCATATCCACAGGAGGCGGTGGCGGCGGATTGTTGTTGTTCTGGTTCTGAGTAAGCAACTGGATCAACTGGGCCTGTCCCTCAATAACCTGCTGTATGTATGGTGGTACTCCATTGCCATTATTGTCTCCTCCTGCAGTATTGCGTCTAGTATCACGCCTCGGCGGCATCTGGTGGGCAAGCATAGAAGAGTTGTAGATATAATAGGGCCAAGGCTATGTATATATAAATATATTCTACCCATATGCATAATATGATCAAGCCAACAATCTAGTATCTTCATACCACGAAAGTGGACATAATCAGATACGCTAACACGATAACGTTGCAATATAAACAAACATGAATGGTGGTCTCAGCACTAGTTCCTACTTAACTGTTCAACATACTTGAGGGGTTAACTAATAAACAGGAAGAAGTATACCTAGTTTATAAAATAACTTTCACTCCTATGGTTTTTCTAATCCATTTTCTAGGGTCACGTCCTACAGTCAACAACCTGGCTCTGATACCATCTGTAACGACCAAACCTCGAAGGATTCGAGTCTCTGTGCTTACCGTGCTAGTCCCTGGATCGAACTCGCTAGCACACACAGTATAGATGAATACCAGAATAGCAAGTGCATCATTTATTACATCGTATGATCCAGAATATATAAAATAAAACAATTTGCATAGCACTTGGCTAGCTTTATTCAATCAAACAGCGAAAAGTAGCAGAAAATAACGATGAGTCCCATCATAGCCCACTGGCGATGCTGAGTGCAGACTCGCGACCCTAACGGTACCTTACTATTCGTCAGAATATCCTGCAACATGAGACGTTGCAGCCATATAGGTCAATACTTGGAATGTATTGGCAAGTTACACAGGAGTAATAATAAAGCAGACCTACATGTATATGCATAGTACAACAAAGAAAGGCTTGAGGGTTTATTTCTGTAGAAAGCTGATTTTATCCTAATAACTACCTAATAGTCAATTTTTTTATTTAGTTCTTTTATTACTACAATTAAATGCACAAGGTTGAGTTGGAAAAATCAACTCCAACCTACCCTTTATTAGGTTGTCCACAAATATTATTAAGTGTCACATCTGTCAAGATCATCCAACAACTGTAATGGCATAGTCGCTCAAATTTACCCATAACCGGGGGCACGGCTAATCATGATTAGTTTTAATACTCCGCAGAGTTTAGTACGCTTTACCCACTGGACCCAATCCGAAGATTGAGACGAAGTCTTTCAGAAGAGGTTCCCTTGACCACCTGACGGCCACATCCCACCTACACATGCTACATCTGTCGACACAGTCTGGGTAAGGGTTCCAACAACTGATCAACTAAGCCAAAGCCCATATAGCCAGTGGCCGCACATGGAAGCTACTAGTCACTAAGTCTGTCTGATCTTTTTGAGCCTGGGCGGCATTCCACTTAGGGCGCACTCTCATGAGCGCATGGCCTTAGAAAAGGTGCAAGACCCCATGATGCCTTCCCTCAACACCAAGCAATACCACTTCCGCCCAGAGGTGAGTTAAATCCTGAGTTACTACTCAATTTGTTAAATATATATAATCCTCACTTAACTCAATGAATACACGAACCACCCCCGTCTACAAAGCATAGCAACCTACCACTACCACGATTTGCAAAGACGGGAAGATAGCTCATCAGCATAACAAAAATAATATAGTATTCCTATACATGCATATATTCATAGTGTGATATAACTACATGCATAGAAAACAATAGGTAAAGGATGATCAACATGTAACTTGCCTTGGTTCTAGTTCAAAAAGTCACACTCCTGACAATAGCTCGCGTCGCACTCCGGACAATCTACACGTTTCACACAATTCAATAAATCAATCACTGGAACACGAAAAGAACCAAAACAAAACCAACAGCAACAAAACCATTTTTAAAACTCAACAACAGAAGCTTAAAAGCACCTAAAATGCACTACGGTCACCATGCAAAAAGAATCACTCGATTCCGATAAACGGGTTGAGAGTTATGGCCTCCGGAAGGTTTAATTCAAATTCAAACGAATTCAAATTTTAACACTGCAAACATGTGCAAAGTTGGTACTGTGATAATGTGCTGATTTTTGTGAGTGCATAGGAAAAAGAATTACCTAAATTGGATTTATAGAATAGGAGTTATAGCTAATGGAAGTTTTGAGTGAAAAACTGGAAAAAAAATAAAACAGAAACAGAATTCTCCTGGGCTCTGTAGCGAACTCCTGTAGACGCTGCTGTAGCGATGCCACGTGGCGACCCGTGATTGGCTGGGCATGTGTGCTCACCAGAACAGAGGAAAACGATGGCGGTGGCTCAGGCGTCGGCGGTGGCGCTCCTCCGGCAACTCTTCGACGATGGGCAAGTGACGGGCGGATGCAGCGGTGAGTAGCAGAGGTGGTGGTGGTGTTCAACGGCAGCGGGGCATCCTCTACTGACGGCGGCGACGACGTGAATGCGGTGTGCTCTGGCGGCGGCGAACGAGCTTGAGTTGCTCGCTCCGGTGGCGCTCTGCCCACGAAAATAAGTCAGCGAGGCGCGGATTCGAGGGGGAAAGCGAAGGGTGCAGGAGGAGCTGCCGTGGGTGACCTTACGGCGGCGCAAACTTCCGGTGAACGGCGGCGGACTTCGAGCTCCTCGGCGAGATGCGTTTCGCCCAACCTTTGTGCGCAGACGAGGAAAGGCAGGGGAAGGGTGCGGTAGGGTTTTCCCTAGGGGTTGGGCTCACGCGCGGTGTCCCTGAGGTGTACGGGGTCGACCAGGGGCGCGTGGTTGATCCGGCTCGTCTTCGGGCATGCGTGCGGCTGCTCGTGTTTGTCCGACCGGAGGAAGGAGAGTGGAGCGGCACGGGTCCCGCTGGTCAGAGAGAGAGAGGCGGAGGCGGGTCGGGTTTTAGGTGCGGGTCGGGCGCAGTGGTGCGGTGCATACCGCTTCGGCAGCGACGGCGAGCGAGCGGGCTGCGGGGCTGGCGGCGTGGGGTGACTGGGCCGCGGGCAGTGCGGGGTTAGGTGGGCCGCGGGGTTAGTTGCTGGGCCGCGCAGTGCGCTATGGCGCTGCACTGCGTTTTTTTTCTTAAACAAAGACTACAACAGCAGAACAAAATAAATAAAATAAAATACACAGTATAAAAACTAAATAAAAATATGTAGACACATAGTAAAAATATCTCTACAGCTATAAACTACAGGAACACTAGTTCCAACACTAATGCAATTTTGTAAAATAATTTTGATGCAAAAGGCCACACAAACAGTAAAATAACACACAAATAAAATATTTTGGAGATCACAAAAATTACCAGAACATATCAGATGAACTGGAAATAATATTCTGCACACTATGAACATTTTTAAAATAGGGGAGAAGTCATGTTATCTCCACTCCAAATAAATTGCCTTTTGTTGCATAATGATTTGAATATTCTGAAAAAGCAAATAATGCAACAAAAAGAATATGATATGCATATGAATGATCTATTAACATCCTAATTTAGGAAAATTGGGATGGTACAAGCTGCGCCTAGCGCAGCACAAGGCGGAGACGCAAGTCGATCTCAGGGGAGAGATGCCGAGGGATGTCAGCATCTGGCAGCATTGCGGTGATTTTGAGCTAGGGCTAATGGCAGATATCATATTCATGGAGTCGACTGCGGAGGAAAGAACGTGCATGCCTGCGCAATGGCATGAGCAGCCGGTGCAACTGTTCAAATGGGCGGTAGGAGAAGACTAATCCCGGGACCAGTTGCGGCGGCGCTACTGGGCATGCATCGTAGGCGAGGTGAGCTGCCCTCCTTCCCCGCCAGTGATGCAGTAACCTAGTCGGTTGCTGCTACGGTGAACTTGCAACACCATGTCGGTTTGCAACCTTGACAATCACTCCATCTATATGTATTGTATTCCTTTGAAAATACATGGTCGTTTGGAAAAGATGGTAATTGATTTATCACTAGTTTTAGAATGCTTGGTCATGACAATCAATCGAAGCCACAACCAGAAGTCTCCATCGCGTAATACTATACGGCCGGTTGCACCAACAGATGGTCGGTCGGACCCGCGTCTCACCGAAGGGACACGCATCGGCTTGGTCTAACATGTACGACCAGTTACATCACTGACTTATGCGACCGCATTTGGGCAGTGTAGTACTCCCTCTATCTCAGTTTACAAGTCTTGCACATGTACCTAGGTCATTAATTTGACCAACTTAATAACAGGCATACATTACAAAAAAATCATTACAAACTTCAAATACTCAGAGTATTTTTTATGTTAAACAATTTATTTTATATAAGTTACATTGACGACCTAGATACACGTGCAAGCCTTGTAAAATGGAGATGGAGGGAGTACTTGAAATTTATGTTCCACTAAACTCATCGGGAGCCATTTCGTGCCTCGAAACCAAAATCATCAATTAATATTTAGCTTGTTCCCATCACATTCCAAAAGTGCATACAAATGCTCCCACCTCGTTTCTTGTTTCTTAACATATCAACCAATAAGAGATGCGGGGCGTGCATGTTTTCAATGACTCAAGACTATCAAACACGACATGTAGTGGTTAGTTCATTGCATGTAATGCTATTAATTAGCAAATAAACATTAAGTTCTCTCGTTCTCCCCTCCTTCTTGGTCACGGTGCACAACCTAAGATGACTTATTCACCTAGATGGAGGGAGTAGTATAATTAAGTGCAAACCTGCTCACACCTAGTACGTGCCAAACCTGAATGTGTTCCCACTATGCATGTTTTAATACTAGTGCTAGTACTAGGTTATAAAAGGGGAACTAGTATCTAGCTGAAAATCACTCTACCTCTTCCTCCTCATAAGTCTTTCTTGTTCATCCGTCCTTGCCATGGCCGGTGTGCAGAGCTCTAGGTTGAGAACTATCCGAACTACTCGTAACAAGGGAGCGGCCACCAAGGCCGCGAAAAAAATAGAGGGCTCGCCGCCTCACAGAGACCTCGAAAGATCTCTCACGGGCAGGCGATGGCTCCCAGGAGCGCCCTAGCCGCGGAGGCGAACATGCCTGCATGCCCGATCAGCTCAATAAGCACCTCAATAAGCGGAAGGAGTTCATCCATGGCTTGGTGATGCCGCTAAAGAAGATCATTGCCTCGGAGAAGAAGGCGACCGACGAAATCCTGCAACTTCAGGAGGACAAGGCGAAGCTCTGCCATGAGCTCTACCTGCTGAAGGAGGAGAACGCCGGATGGAAGAAGCTGCATGAGAATAGTAGTTCATCGATGAAGATGTTGCAGGCCCTCGTCATGGAACAGAAGGAGGAGTTGGTGAAGCTCCGCATCGAGCACCTGGCTACTGTCAAGGTACGTAATGCGGCCGTGGAACAGATGATGAAGGCTTGCGCCAAGAGATCCCGCGTCATGGACATAATGAAGAAGATGGCGGAGGAGACGCGCAAGGAGATGGAGGTCGTGGAGGCGATGAAGAAGTAGTTATGACTCCGCGGCCAGCAACCCTTCATGCAGTAGAGAGTAGCTCCCCAGACTTGTGTGTGCGTCTTCCTTCTTTTTTGGGGGTGATAATCTTCCTTCTTCTTTTGCTCCTGTGTTTCTTCTTTTGCTTTGGGTGTTTCGCCGCATGTGTCATCGATGTCTACTACACAACCTTCTTCTTGTAGATGTTGTTGGACCTCCATGTGTAGAGGTTTGTAGGATAGTAGCAAATTTCCCTCAAGTGGAAAACCTAAGGTTTATCAATCCGTAGGAGGCGTAGGATGAATATGGTCTCTCTCAAGCAGCCCTGCAACCAAATAACAAAGAGTCTCTTGTGTCCCCAACACACCCAATACAATGGTAAATTGTATAGGTGCACTACTTCGGCGAAGAGATGGTGATACAAGTGGTATATGGATAGTAGATAAAGGTATTTGTAATCTGAAATTATAAAAACAGCAAGGTAACTAATGATAAAAGTGAGTGTAAACGGTATTGCAATGATAGGAAATAAGGCCTAGGGTTCATACTTTCGCTAGTGTAAGTTCCCTCAACGATACTAACATAATTTGATCACATAACTATCCCTCAACAGGCAACAAAGAGTCACTCCAAAGTCACTAATAGCGGAGAACGAACAAAGAGATTATGGTAGGGTACGAAACCACCTCAAAGTTATTCTTTCCAATCAATCCGTTGGGCTATTCCTATAAGTGTCACAAACAGCCCTAGAGTTCGTACTAGAATAACACCTTAAGACACAAATCAACCAAAACCCTAATGTCACCTAGATACTCCAATGTCATCTCAAGTATCCGTGGGTATGATTATACGATATGCATCACACAATCTCAGATTCATCTATTCAACCAACACATAGGACCTCAAAGAGTGCCCCAAAGTTTCTACCGGAGAATCACGATGAAAACGTGTGCCAACCCCTATGCATAGGTTCATGGGCAGAATCCGCAAGTTGATCACCAAAACATACATCAAGTGAATCACGTGATATCCCATTGTCACCACAGGTATCCACGACAAGACATACATCAAGTTTTCTCAAATCTTTAAAGACTCAATCCGATAAGATTACTTCAAAGGGGAAACTCGATTCATTACAAGAGAGAAGAGGGGGAGGAGAAACATAAGATCCAACTATAATAGCAAAGCTCGTGATACATCAAGATCGTGCCAAATCAAGAACACGAGAGAGAGAGATCAAACACATAGCTACTGGTACATACCCTCAGCCCCGAGGGAGAACTACTCCCTCCTCGTCACGGAGAGCACCGGGATGATGAAGATGGCCACCGGAGAGGGATTGCCCCCTCCCGCAGGCTGCCGGAACGGGTCTAGATTGGCTTTCGGTGGCTACGAAGGCTTCTGGCGGCGGAACTCCCGATCTATTGTGCTCTCTGGAAGTTTTACGATACGTAGGTATATATGGGTGAAAGGAGTACGTCGGTGGACCGAAGGGGGGGCCACGAGGCAGGGGGGCGCGCCCTAGGGGGGTGGGCGCGCCCCCTACCCTCGTGAGCTCCTCCTTCATCTTCTGACGTAGGGTCCAAGTCTATCCGGTAGGTTTCCTTCCAAAAATAACTTCTCTAGTTGATTTCGTTCCTTTTCGACTCCGTTTGATATTCCTTTTCCTCGAAACACTGAAATAGGCATAAAACAGCAAATCTGGGCTGGGCCTCCGGTTAATAGGTTAGTCCCCAAAATAATATAAAAGTGTAAAATAAAGCCCAATATTGCCTAAAACAGTAGATAATATAGCATGGAGCAATCAAAAATTATAAATACGTTGGAGACGTATCAGTCACGTTCTCTGCGAGGCATGAATAGAACAATGCTAACAATGAGATGACTAGCAAATTAGATCATTTTTTATCGCCATATGGCACTGGGCTGCCATGTTTCGTGCTCCTCCGTCATACTACTCCAGTGGAAAACTTGAGTATACCGCACAGTTCTTTGCTCCTCAGGTCGTCGGCACATTTATACGAGCAGTCAAATCACAAGGCCCCGCCTTCCAACAGTAATGAGTTGTCAAATCACAAAGGCCCTCGCCTCTCTTGAAACCGACCAAGCTAGACTGCCCCGCCCTCTAGCCTTTTAAAAAATGTATACTTTCCTACAGTAGTAGTATCGATGGATTGCACCATGGAGCAAAACTAACAAGATGGAATTAAAGAAAAAAAGGTGATACATAGAGAGCACTCGTCGCCAAATTATGCATATAGTACTATTAAAAAAGCTAGTACGTGCTTAAATGGGGTGCTAAATTATATTAAAGAAATTAGCATACCTGTTTAATTCTTGGATTCTTATTATTTATGCCACTAGTTGTGTATCACTACTCAGTTTTGCCATTAGAAGTTACAACTACTCAAAAATGCCATCGAACCGTGAGATGCCTGCTCAAAAATGCAATTAGATATCTCAAAAATGCCATCGTTAAGTTAGATGTTTGCTCAAAAATGCCATTAGACATTGTTATTTTCACGTCAAACCCGTTGACCATGTTATACGTATGATAAAAATAAGCCGATTCTCACAATGATAAGTGTGGCCCCGCTTGTCACGAGTAACCAAGTGAATAATTTTACAGGAAAATAAGAACGTTGTTGTGATCAAGTAGACCCCACAGTTTATTTTACTGTAGTGAGATAGAGGGAGACCTCGCATGTTGGTCCATCAGTATTTATGTCATTATAACATGGCCAATGAGATTTGATTCACAATAATGGTGTCCAACACAACACACCCCTCAAATAAAACTAAGCACCCTGAAATTCTTTGACAACTAAACTGCTGGCTATATGATGTTGGCCATATATATTGTACGTATATAATGTGAAGAAACGAGTGGTAGTACTATACCAACTAAAAGATGAACTGTAAGAAATAATAGTATGTACGTACTGAAGAGTTAAAGTAACGAGAAGGAACATAACATAGTTCTGCTGGGGGCTCAGCACAACACACCCCTCAAATAAAACTAAGCACACCTGAAATTAACTAAGCAACTAATACGGTAGACACTGCATTAGAACCACCATGAGCAACGACACTGCCACCTTACTCGGACTCCTCGTCCACGTGCTTGACTTCGTCCTTGTCCCTCTTCCTCTTGGCCGATACTTCTTTGCTTGAACCACACACTTGGCTCTTGCTCTTCATCCAACCCTTGTAGATATTGAAACAAAGGTAGCCATCCATTGCAGCATAGTGGATGTGGTCTATATCTAGTACATTCCACTCCCATGCATGATGAAACTTGAACGGAGGTTTCTTCAGTGTACCGTATGAAGGATGAACCATGGCTCCTGCCGGGGTCAGCATTGAAGGCTGATCACGGGAGGGCACCAGCCCTTCCTTCTGGAGATTGAAGGTGTTGCCTACAACGAGGCCTATCCGATGCAGGACAGCCCTGTCGTTCCTAAAGTCTATAGTAACGAATTTGACTCGGCCGTCCTTGAGGAAGTTCCTAAAATCCTGGCACTCAATGTCCGCATGGCATATGTGGTAGTCCAAGCATAAGTCATGCGCGCAAACATAGATCACGACAGGCTTCTTCTTCTCTGCCTCCTTTAGAGTCTTCTCGCTTCCAAGGACTATGGCCTACTCAACATCTAGCCCAATGACCCACTCATCATTTGTGTTTTTGAACATGCGTCTGAAGCGAGCAAGGCATCCTTTCCCCGTAACACGGCAATAAAAGTCCGAACACCTTCATGGAATTTCGGCACCCCAAACTTATAGGATTATATGCATCAGCTCCGAATCATGTCTTGGGTCAATAGTTGGGTTTGCCCGGCTCCCATGTTTTGGTACCTTACATTCCACTATATCGGCTAAGGTAGCATTGGGAGAACTACTGCGATTGTGTCCCAGTTCTTCCGGATGAGCACCTCAGTAGAGAAAGCCAAAAACTGACTATCATGATACGGCGAGAGCTGGTCAGCTGTTCGAGCGGTCACAAAATCTTTAAGGATTTCTCCCGCATAATGCCATAACCAATGCAGCGTGTGATGGATCGGCTTTTTCTCTGATCAGGCACTTATGGAGCCCCTAGTACGGTCTTCTGAACACAAGGGGATGCACCGACCATACTAAAGCTCCTATGGCTAAGTGAGAGTGATAAAGCCCTATAGTCCGATTGCCTGGTTCGTTGTGCTGAGAACCTCCCTCGGAGGACCCAAAACTGGGATCAAGAGTGCTCAGGTTTATCCCGAACACCCTCGTACATCTTACGTGGGGGCAGAAGCTGACGACTGGCCAACTCTCAGCCTTAACATACAAACGGCTGCACAGGAGGGTAAACTTTTTATAACAGGCGACATATAAACGACCTTGTTCAAACATTATAAAGGATAACATGATCGGCATTCATGGAAATATGATGTCCTTGGTACATAGATCCGCTGCAAGGTAGGATTCTTCTAGGATACTCTTATAATACAATTCGGGCTTGCGGTGCTCCTTCCCCTCTGGCGGTCCCTCGGTCACTAGCTTTTCGGCATCCATCTTCCCCAAGTGCACCTTTGCGAGGGGGAAGGCCATTCATGCTCCTTCTATACAGGCCGACCGCTTGATGACGTCAAGTCGAGGGCAAGCGCTTATAAGCCACCTCACGAGCCCGAAGTAGTTGCTTGGAATCAGCTCGGCAGGCCATAGCCGGATAACCATATCTTTCATGGCTAGTTCCGCCGCCTTATGCAGTTCGATCAGCTATTTCAGTTGATCGGCAAAAGGCGCCGGATAATTCGGTGCCAAATACTGCAACCAAAAGAGCTTATCAGCGGTGTTCCTTCCTTCGGCTCGGTAGAATTGCGCGGCATCTGATATACTGTGAGGTAGCTCGGAAAATACACCTAAGAAGTCCGGATTCACAATCAGAAACATAGTTTCCCCCTCAAATACTTGCTTTACATGGGAAAATCCTTACCCGCCGCGATCTTCCTCGCCTCTTGGATCCCCTGCAGGGCGCTTTGGGTTTCTCCCCGGGCGTCGCTCGTGGCTTGACGCGCCTTGGTGAGTTTGGACTCCTTCTCCGTTAAACTCCGCTCCAAGGCCTCGCATTTACTTACGACCTCTTGCAGCTCCTACTTAGCTTTACTAACTCTGGCTTTATGTTTCTCACGAAGAGTCCGCTCCATGGCCGCCTTTTTCTTGGCCTCAGCAACGACCCTTTTGAGGGCCCCGACTTCGGTCATAACCCCTAGCACAAAATTATGCGGCTTATTTCATACTGAACATCTATTTCACAATAAATGCATGCAACGCTTGTGCATACCTTGTTTATCCCTCAACTGCATTTTTAATTGGCCAATTTCTTCTATGGCCCGCTCCAGACTTTGATTCAGTCTGGAGATCTCCGTAGTACGAGAGGCAGCAGTCGATACATGTATCTGCTTGGAACAGAAGAGAAATCAATATCATTCAATGAGTCTTCCTGTGATCATCAATGCGATCCCCTGTCCGGTTCCTTCTTTCATCGAACAGGGTATCAGGGGCTACTATCTATACTATGACACTCTTCAGCAACTTATAAAACATACCTCGAAGCCTCTTATAAGACTGATACAGGCTTCGTTCAGTCCACTCCCGGTTGACTGAATCTTCTCAATCACCGCACCCATAAGGGCACGGTGTTCATCAACAATGGAGGTGTCTCGTAACGCCACCAACAAAGCATCCGACACCTCTGGATGGACAGAGGTCGCCGGCGAAACAGGCACGTTCCCTCCAGCTGAAGGAGGCTGCCTTCTTGATTCTGGAGCCGTATAAATCTTTGGAATCGCATCCGGTGAGGAGCCGAACTCAAGGCCGCCCCCGCCGTCAGACCCTATGGGAATCTTTTCCCCCACGTGTCCGGCCCCTGCGGTTTGACCTCCAGGCGCCGCCTTCACGGTTTCTTCCTTTCCTCCTTGGCCGGGGCCCTCCTGGGACGAAGCCTCGGCGTTATGCACCTGTTTGGAGGAAGGGGCCTTTTGGGGCATCCCACTCTCCATAGCATTCGAGCTCAGCAGGTCCTTTGATGAGGATTGTTCGGTACGGGACCTCACCGGACTACCAAAAAATATGGCTTAAGGTTAAAATACTAAGCCACGATGAGTCCGGACGCTTAAAACGTACTTAGATTTTATATACTTACGAGTTGACCAGGGGCTGAGCCCTGGGATCTCATGCCAGGTCACTGTCGGCAGCGGCAGTGGAATCCTCCGGAAGAGAAGACCTTCCCCATTTGGGCAGTTCGGCCTCCAAGGGTGCGCAGGTCGTCCTCTTCATCCTTTCCCCCGCAGGGGATTCATCTTCCTCCTCCTTTTTATCCTATTCGGAGGCGGAATGGGCATCAGAGCCTTCAGGTATTATGTCCAAAGTGCCGCGACAGCGAAGGCCGCTCCGGGTCTTTTTGGCCTACTTTTCGGCCATCTTCTTTGGCACCTTGTAGGGCGCCGGGACCAGCATCTTCGTCAGAAGTAGGATGGTCGGGTCTTCGGGCAGCGGGGCTGGACAATGGATCTGCTCCGCCTTCTTCGTCCAGCTCTGGGGGAATTGAATAAACATGCGTTAAGCGCTTCCTTTGGGTCATGCGTGTATAAAAGTTTGATAAAGTCACCAAACTTGCAGGGCGGGACAGTTGGTGCTCGTGGTCTTCGGCGGAGTCCGGCCATGATTTGCTGGACTTGAAAAGCACCTTCCAAATGTCCTCGTGCGAGGAGCCGAAGAACCTTCGCAAAGTTTAGTGCCTGGCCGGATCGAAATCCCATAGATTGCAAGTCCGTTGTTGACAAGGTAGTATCCAGCGGACTCACATCACCTGGACTATGTTGACAAGTTCAATGCTCTTATCTCCCATATCTTTAACATGCATCTGAAGCATCGACAGTTCGTCGGACGAGGACCAGTCCAGGCCTTTCTTGACCCAGGATGTAAGCCACAGAGGGGCGCCGGATCGAAACTCGGGAGAGGCAGCCCATTCCTTGCCGCACGGCTCAGTGATGTAGAACCACTGTTGTTGCCACTCCTTGACAGAATCATTAAAGGTTCCCGTTGGCCATGTGACGTTGGGCATCTTGCTCACCATAGCGACCCCGCACTCGGCGTGCTCGCCGCCCACCACCTTGGGCTTCACATTAAAAACCTTCAGCCATAAACCAAAGTGCGGCGAAATGCGGAGGAAAGCCTCGCACACGACAATAAATGTGGATATATCGAGGAAGGAATTAGGGGACAGATCGTGAAGATCGATCCCATAATAGTGCATGATGCCGCAAACGAACGGGTGGAGGGGAAACCCTAGCCTGCGGACAAAATGAGGGAGGAATACAAGCCTCTCATGGGGGTCCGGTGTAGGGGCGATCTGTCCCGCCGTCGGGAGACGGTGGCTGATTTTCTTGGCCAGATACCCGGCCTCCCGAAGCTTTTTGATATCCTTCTCTTGGGTGGTAGAGGCCATCCATTTGCCTCCTGCTCTGGATCTGGATATCTTTGGAAGGCCTTTTGTGGGCAGAGAAGTTGAACGCTTGGGCGCTGGAGCCTGAGAAGAAGGGAATGAATCGGGAAGAAGGCGTGGGTGAAAAGAGTGAATCCTTGTCCCTTTATAAGGGCGGAAGAGGCGGTGTGCCTCCCCACTCACCTGGTTAATCCCCTTATTTCCCAAGCGCCGTAATTGATGGTGCGGTTGGGTTACCCACATCCGTATTGATGAGAATCCCGTGATAGGGGGACACGATCTCTACTTTGACAAGACGTGTCAAGGAAATCACCTCATGATATGTGCAGTGCTGGTTGACAAAAACGGTTTGAATAATGACTAGGCCATGACATGATGTCATGTTGCTAAACGTGTCAGCAGGTTAAATTTGTGGAAATATTATTCTCTCTATGGTGGTATGTGGAACTTGTTTTGCAGTGCCGTACACTATCCTTGTGTTCAAAATCTTCCATGGAGTATTCGGAGGAGGAACCCCCCTTGCAATGCCGAAGACAAAACTGCGCGCCGGACTCATCGTCGTTGAAGCCTGGTTCAGGGGCTACTGAGGGAGTCCTGGATTAGGGGGTCTCCGGATAGCTGGACTATATCCTTTGGCCGGACTGTTGGACTATGAAGATACAAGATTGAAGACTTCGTCTTGTGTCCGGATGGGACTCTCCTTGGCGTGGAAGGCAAGCTAGGCAAAATGGATATGTGGATCTCCTCCCTTGTAACCGACTCTGTGTAACCCTAGCCCCCTCTGGTGTCTATATAAACCGGAGGGTTTAGTCCGTCGGACAATATACAATCATACCATAGGCTAGCTTGTAGGGTTTAGCCTCTATGATCTTGTGGTAGATCAACTCTTGTAATACTCATATCATCAAGAACAATCAAGCATGACGTAGGGTATTACCTCCATCAAGAGGGCCCGAACCTGGGTAAACATTGTGTCCCCTGCCTCCTGTTACCATCCGCCTTAGACGCATAGTTCGGGACCCCCTACCCGAGATCCGCCGGTTTTGACACCGACATTGGTGCTTTCATTGAGAGCTCCACTGTGTCATCACCGTAAGGCTTGATGGCTCTTTAGATCATCGGTAGCGATGCGATCCAGGGTGAGGTTTTCCTCCCCGGACAGATCTTTGTATTCGGCAGCTTCGCACTACAGGCCAATTCGCTTGGCCATCTGGAGCAGATCGAGAGCTACGCCCCTGGCCATCAGGTCAGATTTGGAAACTTGAACTATATTTCCGACATCTGCGGAGACTTGATCTTCGACGGATTCGAGCCCGTGTTAGGTGCGCCGCATAGTCACGACGAGTATGACGTAATTCTACCGTCGGATAGTATTCGGGAGGTTGCATCTGCAACTACTCCGGTCGTCAATCCAGAGAAAATCGCGCCATCCGAGAGCGGAGGGATAGACCCCGCCATGGAGGCCGCACTCTCAGTGGCGATAGAGCCGGATACTGACTTCACCCCTTACGAGAGCCATGTCGCCGAACCACTGGATTCTTCTCTGGCCACGGACTCCGAGCCGCCTGCATCCTCGCCCATCGTATCCGACTGGGCACCGATCATGGAGTTCACCTCCGCGGATATCTTTTAGCACTCAACTTTCGGCGATGTGCTAAATTCATTAAGGTCTTTCTCCTTGTCAGGAGAACCTTGGCCGAACTATGTCCGGCTAGAATGGGATGCGGACGACGAAGAAATTCCCTGCCCACCCACCACCCACTTAGTAGCCACTGTCGACGATTTAACCGACATGCTCGACATCGACTCCGAAGACATCGACGGTATGGACGACGATGCCGGAGACGAACAGGAACCACCGCCCACAGGGCGCTGGACCACCACCTCATCATATGATATATACATGGTGGACACCCCCAAAGAAGGCAATGGCGACGAGACATCGGAGGAAGACGCCTCCAAGAAGCAACCCAAGCGCCGACGTCAGCGGCGCCGCTCTAAGTCCCACCATAGCAAAAGTAGTGATACCGGCACAAGAGACAATAACACTCCGGATAGTGCCGAAGATGACAATAATCCCCTCCAGCATGATTTAGAGCAGGAGGGTGAACAAGCTAGCCCTCCAGAGCGGGCAGCAGACGGAGAATCGGAGGAGGACAATTACATGCCCCTTTCCGAAGACGAGGTGAGCCTCGGCGACGAAGAATTTTTCGTGCCTGAGGATCCCGTCAAGCAGGAGCGCTTCAAGCGCCGGCTTATGGCCATAGCATATAGCCTGAAGAAAAAGCAACAACAGCTTCAAGCTGATCAAGATCTGCTAGTAGACAGATGGACCAAAGTCCTTGCGGCCGAGGAATACGAACTCGAGCGCCCCTCCAAGAATTACCCAAAGCACAGGTTGCTACCCCACTTCCAGGAGGAAGCATTGAAACCTACATCACCAGTGTACGATGTGGCTGACCGGCCGCCTCATGGCCAAGCCAGAGAGGCGTTTCGGCCTGAAGTTCAGCCTGCACCCCGCCGCCACTCAAACAAAAATACCAAGGCCCGGGGCGACACACGGGACCTGCGAGACGTATTGGAAAACAAGGCAAAACATGCAAGATCGATCTACGTATCAAGGGAGCACGCACCAATACGCGACGATGATTATCACGCCGGATACACTAAAAGCAAATCCGGCCGAGCCGGACACGACAGACAAGACCCGTATGAACCGCGTCGCGATATAGCCCGGCACAGAGGCGCCGCACACCCCTTATGCTTCACGGATGAAGTAATGGATCACGAATTCCCAGAAGGGTTTAAACCCGTAAACATCAAACCATACGATGGTACTACAGAACCCGCGGTATGGATAGAAGACTTCTTCCTCCACATTCATATGTCCCGCGGGGATGACCTACATGCCATCAAGTATCTCCCGCTCAAACTCAAAGGGCCGGCTCGGCATTGGCTCAGTAGCTTGCCGGCTAACTCCATAGGAAGTTGGGAGAACCTGGCAGAGGCATTCCTGGATAATTTCCAGGGCACTTACGTGCGACCGCCGGACGCTGACGACTTAAGTCATATAACTCAGCAGCCAGGGGAATCGGCTAGGAAATTCTGGACCCGGTTCCTAACCAAGAAGAACCAAATTGTCGACTGTCTGGATGCAGAGGCCTTAGCGGCATTTAAGCATAATATCCGTGACGAATGGCTCGCCCGGCACCTCGACCAAGAGAAGCCAAAATCTATGGCAGCCCTCACGACACTTATGACTCGCTTTTGTGCGGGCGAAGATAGCTGGTTGGCTCGTAGTACCAATACAGCAAGCAAACCTGGCATATCACAAGCCAGGGATAGCAACGGCAAACCACGACGCAACAAACACAAGCGCCACAAATACGGTGAAAACGCCAAAAATACGGCAGTTAATGCCGGGTTCAGGGGCTCAAAGTCCGGTCAGCGGAAAGGGCCGCCCAAAAATACAAATCCGAGTCCATCCAGTCTGGACCGCATACTCGCTCACCAATGCCAAATTCATGGCACCCCAGAAACGCCAGCCACCCATACCAACAGAGAATGCTGGGTCTTCAAACAAGCCGGCAAGGCAGGCGCCAAAAACGAAGAGGGGTCTCAAAGCGACGATAGCGACGAAGAGCCCAGATCGCCGAACGCAAGAGGGGAAAAGAACCCCCCCCATATTAAATTGGTGAATGTGGTAAGTACCACCCAAATTTCCCACTCAAGACATCTGAACCCGGCACACCATGACTTCTCCAACAAAGCCAGCTCCCCCTTGGCATGTTCTCGAACTCGGCCAAGGGTCAGCGGCCATCCCATCCCGTCCGTACGATGGGATGAGTCGCCACCAATTGATGACCAAAGCCACAGTGCCCCGCCCATGCATTTGGTCAGTCGAACGAGGCAACATTGCTCCCTAGCTACCCGCTGACCAGGGCCGGCGTGGCAATAGTGCACCCATCGCCACCCATGACGCGAGCAAGCGGCGACCTAACGGAGCACCACTGTAGCCGACTCGACCCGGCCACTCCCTGACGATCGAAAAGACGGCCAACAGTGCCCCCATACCTGGCGGGTCTCAGTCCCGGGTTCCCAGAAGCTGATGACCCGGCCCTACAACCATGTAACATTACCATTGTACCCCTAGGGGGTTGACCTATAAATGCCCCTAGAATCCCTCATGCATACGAGAGAGCAGCAGTAGTATCGACACGATCATCAACGGAAGCAAGATCACATCCTCCCGCTTGCACGCACACCTAGCCAGCAACACCCGAGTAGAGGGAACTACCTAAGCCTTGGCCAGCCTTCGTTCTTCATCCATACAACTCTAGGAGCAACCCTGTACTGTTACGTATAAACCACACTCGGCAGGACTAGGGGTGTTATCTCTCCAGAGAGCCCTGAACCTGGGTATATCCTGCGTCCCGCACTCGCTCTTGCCGACCTCGCCTCTGGAGCCCACCAGTGCCCTTGAGCCTCCTCCTCTCTTTAGCCATCCCATGGCATCTGCCGTGCGCCCACCACGACAGTTGGCGCCCAGCTTGGGGCAGCTCAAGGTCCTGGCCGAGAGCATGCGTTAGACGGGGCTCTACTCCGACTCCGACGAGCCTGTCACACTGGCGGACGACGTCATCGACGCACTCGCCACCTCCTTCACCGCGCTGCGCATCTTCGACGCGCCTGCAGCCGACGAGTACCCCAGCGAGGTATTTGACTTTTCTGACTCCTCCCTTTCCCTCGGCGGCGGCACTCCCGTTGGGGCAATGGACCTCTGTGTGCAGGTTTTCGTCACCGACACCAGCGCCGCTTCCTCGTCTAGTGCGACGAGGAAGGCCGTTGAATCCAGGACCGCACTGGGGCGGGCCAGCCTACCCAACCCCCTGCGTGCCGCGATGCAGAGCCTTTGCGTCCCCATCGGCACCGACATCTATGCCTCCGACATCGCCGGAGCCCGGAGTCGCCTAGACGAGAACTGCCAGTGCCTGCTGGACCTCACCGAGACGCTCGCTGCCACGCAGCGCCGCCTTGACTCCGCTCAGCTGGAGCGCAAGGCCGCCTACGGCTTCACGCCAGACGCACCTGAGCCAAGCCGGGTTGCCGACATGAGGGCCCACGCCGATGAGATCGGGCGCGCCTTCGGCGCCGTCCCTCCCATCTACGAGACTCCCGTGAAGATCATGTGTGCTGCCCAGGCGGCCGCGGTTGGCCTGGACCAGCTGGCGGGCGAAGAGCTGCAGGACCGCCTCAAGAGGTTGAACGACCTCCTCGCTGCGGCCAACACGCAGCAGGACCGCCTCAACCAACTCGCCAGGCCGGCCGGATCCGGTTCCGCCCGCGTCGCTGGACCCGGCGATTTCCGGCACACGACGTCCTCTCCACCCGGCGAGGCGCACTCCGGCCGCACCCGGACCCAGCGCAACCCCACCCTGACGACTGCCGACGGCTTGGGTGACGAGCCGACTTCGAAGGCCCGACGCGGACTCGACCCTCTGCTCCAACCCAGCCGACGTACGACGGGAGGAGACCCGGCACCTTGTAGCATGGTGACTGACTGGCTGGGCCCGCGCGCCATCGATGACATCGACGCTCGTCACCGCCTCGACCTCCTCGCCCTCTCCCAAGAGCTGGAGGAAACCCGTCAGGCCGGCGTGCTTCAGACCACGCATCTGAGGTGAGCCCTTTACCAATGGGTTCATGCTCCCCCGCGACACCCACAAGTACAATGGCACTGTGAAGCCGGAGGACTGGCTCACCGACTACGCCACCGCCATCGGCATCGCCGGCGGCAACCGCCGCCTCGCCGTGCGCTACGCGCCTCTTATGCTCCAGGGGTCGGCCCGTACCTGGTTGAATAGTCTGCCGAAGGGCAGCATCAACGCGTGGGTCGATTTCGAGCAAGCCTTCGTGCGCAACTTCACCGGCACGTACAAGCGACCCGGCTGCCCCAGTCAGCTCGCCATGTGCGTGCAGGGACCAGCGGAGACCGGCCGCGAGTACCTTGCATGCTGGACCGAGCTCCGGAACAGCTATGAGGGCATCCACAAAGTCCAAGCAATCCAATACTTTGTCAACGGGCGTCGGGATGGCACCCTCCTCAAGCACAAGCTCTTGCACTCCAAGACGGCCACCATGGCCGCGCTCATGGTGACGGTGGACAAGTACACGAACACCGACTCCGCCATGAAGATCCAGGTGGCGCTGGATGAAGCTGACAAAGCAAAGCCGGTTCCCCCTCCGAAGCTGGCCAGTGAAGGAAGCCGGCTACAGCACAACCAGTAGAACAACAAGCGCAAGGCCGATTAGCCGGCCCAGCGTTACGACAACCGGCTCGTCACGGCCGCCGAGCAGGTGCCCGCGGCCGACCCTGCCGCCAAGCGCCGGTAGACCGGCAAGACAACATGGCAGCCCGCCATGAGTTTCGAGGAGATGCTCGATGCTCCCTGCAAGCACCACAGCGGCGTGAGGCCGTCCATGCACATGCTTTAGTAGTGCGCCATCACCAAGCGCATCATGAGGGGCGACGTCCCACCTCCTCCGGCCCCGTCTCCGGGAGCGTGGCAGCCGCCTCCACCTCCACCGCCGCCCTCGGCCGGCGGTGCGATGCGCGACGACGCCTACCCGGCCCAGAATGCAACCTACATCGTCTTCACCAGCCTCGGCGACGACAAGCGCAGCGAGCGCCTCCTTCGGCGGGAGGTGAACACCGTCATCCCACCCAAGACGAAGTACATGCACTGGTTGGAGCGCCCGGTCACCTGGACTTGGGAGGACCACCCGGCCATCATGCCGAACCCGGGTGGTTACGCCCTCGTCCTCGATCCCACCATCGTCGCGCCTCGGCGCACATGCAAGTTATCCCGGGTGCTCATCGACGGCGGCAGCAACATCAACATCCTCTACCGCAACACCATGACTAAGCTCGGCCTTGAGGTCAAGGACCTGGAACCGACCCGGACGGTTTTTCACGGCATCGTTCCTGGCCTCTCCTGCTCCCCGATCGGCCGGATCCGGCTCGACGTCAAGTTTGGCGACAGCAGCCACTTTTGACGCGAGCCGATCTGGTTCGAGGTGGTGGATCTATCCAGCGCGTATCATGCGCTGCTGGGCCGGCCCGCGCTCGCCAAGTTCATGGCGGTTCCCCACTACGCCTACCTGAAGATAAAATTGCCGGGTCCGAAGGGCCTCATCACCATCACTGGTGACTACCGCAAGTCCATAGAGTGCGCCTGAGACGGTGCCAAGCTGGCCGAGTCACTGGTCGTAGCCGAGGAGCGGCACCAGCTCGACCAGATCGTCGCCTTGGCCCAAGAAGCGTCGGCCGCACCCGTCCCGACCGACGACCCAGCCGACGAGGCCTCGTTCAAGCCCTCCAAGGAGACCAAGAAAGTGAAGCTGAACCCGGAATACCCCATCTGCAACAAGTACGTTGTCGTGGGCACCCACCTTGACAGCAAATAGGAAGGCAAGCTCGTCGACTTCCTCCGTGAGAATCGGGATATCTTTGCATGGACCCCAAAGGACATGCCGGGTATCCCGAGGAAGTACGCCGAGCACAAACTTCATGTCCACAAGGACGCCAAGCCCATCCGTCAACCCCTGCGATGTTTTTCCGAAGAGAAGAGAAGGACCATCGATGAAGAGGTCGCCAAGCTTCTGGCGGCCGACTTCATCATGGAAGTGTTTCACCTCGAGTGGCTGGCCAACCCAGTCCTCATTTTGAAGAAGAACAAGACCTGGCGCATGTGTATCGACTACACCAGCCTGAACAAGGCCTGCCCCAAAGACCCGTTCGCCCTCCCGCGGATTGACCAAGTCATCGACTCCACTGCCGGGTGTGAGGTCATGTCCTTCCTGGACACTTACTCCGGCTATCATCAGATCATGCTAGACCTGGCAGACACCCTGAAGACATCCTTCATCACGCCCTTTGGGGCGTATTGCTACATCACCATGTCGTTCGGCTTGAAGAACGCCGGCGCCACCTTCCAGTGCTGCATGCAGAAGTGCCTGCTGCCGCAACTCGTCCGCAATATCCACGTCTACATGGACGACATCGTGGTGAAGACCAAGCAGCACCTCACGCTCCTTGACAATCTGAAGGAGACCTTCGCCAACATACCCGAGTACAAGGTCAAGCTCAACCTGGAAAAATATGTTTTCAGCGTCCCGACCGGAAAGCTACTCGGCTTCCTCGTCTCGCAGCGCGTTATTGAGGCAAAACCGGAGAAAATCAAGGCCGTCGAGGGCATGCGCAAGCCAGCCCGGCTGCACGATGTCCAGAAATTCACCGGCTGCTTGGCCTCGGTCAGCTGGTTTCTCAGCCGGCTGGGCGAGAGGGCCTTGCCCCTGTATCAGCTGATGAAGAAGATGATGTCATTCGAATGGAATGACCAGGCGGATGAAGCTTTCCGGGATCTCAAGCGCATGCTCTCCACCGCACCAGTCCTGGCCGCACCGGCCGAGAAGGAGCCGCTGCTGCTCTATATCGCCGCAACCCCATGGTCAGTCAGCACGGTGATGGTGGTCGAGCGACCAGAGAAGGACAAGGTCCAAGCCGTCCAGCGTCCTATCTACTACCTGAGCGAGGTGCTCTCCGCCTCGAAGAAGAACTACCCGCACTACCAGAAGATGTGTTACGGCATGTACTTCACCGCCAAGAAGCTGAAGTAGTATTTCCAAGAGCATGTCATCACCATGGTCAGCACGGCCCCTCTCGGTGAAATCATCGGGTGCCAGGATGCCTCTGGCTGGGTCGCCAAGTGGGCGCTCCAGCTAGCCGGCCATACCATCCTCTACGAGCCCCGCACCATGATCAAGTCCGAAGATTTGGCTGACTTCCTCGTCGACTGGACCGAAACCCAGTACCTGCCACCATCACCGGACTCGACGCATTGGCACATGCACTTCGACGGCTCGAAGATGCTACTCAGCCTGGGGGCTGGCATTGTGCTGTCCTCCCCCAAGGGTGACCGACTCAAGTACGCACTACAGATCCACTTCGCCGCCTCCAACAACGTCGCCAAGTACGAAGCCCTTGTGCACGGCCTCCGGCTCGCCAAGGAACTCGGCATCTGGCGTATCCTGTGCTACGGTGACTCGGACCTGGTGGTGCAGCAGTGCTCAGGCGAATGGGACGCGCACGACTCCAACATGGCAAGCTACCGCTTCCTCGTCCAGAAGCTTTCCGGATTCTTCGAGGGCTGTGAGTTCCTCCCCGTCCCGCGCATAGAAAAACGAGGTGGCTAACACGCTCGCCAAGATCGCCTCGCCTTGGCAGTCCATTCCGTCTGGCGTCTCCCTCGAGCACCTGCACAAGGCGTCCGTCAAGCCGTCTCTGGACTCTGAGTCCATCCGCGTGCCATCTGACCCGGCCGCGCCTCAACCCGGCCCGGGGACTGCTCCATCCGACCCGGCCGCGCCTCAACCCGGCCCAGAGGCTGCTGAACCCAGCTCGGAGGCCGCCGACCCGGAACCCAAATTAGTGGCCGTCTTCGCTGTGGTGACGGCACCATCCTGGACCCTGCCCATCTCGGAGTTCCTGGAGAATGGGGTCCTCCCCATGGATGAGACTGAAGCTCGGCAAGTGCAGCGCCGAGCGTCCGCCTACAGCATCATCAACAACGAGCTCGTCAAGCGTAGCTCCACCGGCGTATTCCAACGCTGCGCCGAGCAGGACAAGGGCATCGAGATCCTCCTTGACATGATTGTTGGTGGCCAAGGCTTTCTGCCATGGTTTCTACTGGCCCATGGCCCTCGAAGATGCAGAATCACTCGTTCTCAAGTGCGAGGGGTGCCAGTGCTTCAGTAAGCGCAGCCACCAGCCGGCGTTAGCGCTCCGGACCATCCCAATCGCCTGGCCCTTCGCAGTCTGGGGGCTCGACATGGTGGGGCCCTTCAAGACCGCCCGAGGCGGCATGACGCATTTGCTGGTGGCGGTGGACAAGTTCACCAAATGGATCAAGGCAAGGCCAATCAAGAAGCTGGACAGCCCGACGGCCGTTCGGTTCATCAAGGACATCGCGGTGCGCTACGGCATGCCGAACAGCATCATCACGGACAACACACCAACTTCGCCAAGGGCGCGCTCTCGCAGTACTGCTCCATCTTCGGCATCCGCCTCGACCTGGCTTCTGTTGCACACCCGCAGTCCAACGGCCAGGTTGGGCGGGCCTCATCCTATCCGGCATCAAGCCACGACTTGTTGAGCCGCTCGTCCATTCCCTCGGGAGCTGGCTCAACGAGTTGCCAGCCATCCTCTGGAGTCTCCGCACCACGCCAAAACGGTCGACCGGGTTCACCCCGTTCTTCCCCGTCTATGGAGCAGAAGCTGTCATCTCGTCCGACATCGAGTTTGACTCGCCGCGTGTCACGATGTACATGGAAGCCGAAGCCAAGGAAGCCCGCGAAGACGGCGTCGTCCTGCTCGAAGAAGCATGTCTCCTAGCGCTCAGTCGCTCAGCCATCTACCAGCAAAGCCCGAGGCACTACCACAGCAAGAAGATCAAGCCCCTCGCTTTTCGGGAGGAAGACCTCGTCCTCCGGCTCGTCCAGCAGTAGACCGGCCAACACAAGCTGTCCTCCCCATGGGAGGCCCCCTTCATCATCAGCAAGGCCTTCTGCGATCGCAACGCGTACTACCTCATCCACGCCCGCAAGTCAAACAAGCGCAAGAGGGACACCGCCGGCGACGAAACAACCTGGCCATGGAATGCGGAGCTCCTCCGCCCGTTTTACAGTTAGCCGTATGCACGTACGTATCGCTACCTTTTGTAAACATGTGAAAACTATGGGATCCCCAAACGATGCTCGGGGGCTGCCCTTTTCGCGACCAAGCTGTCGTGTCCCCTACATTTCTGCATTATTTTCCTCATTAGCCAACCCGGGGGCTCAGGGGCAGGCCGGCTTGGCCACCCGCCGCTTCCCCTAAGCGGCTCTTGATGCATTGGGTCGCCGCGGCCTCTCACTTCTCCCTAAGCCGCAGAACCGGCTGGCTGTTGGCTGGCAAGCACATGAGACCAAAGCACCAGCGTTCCTCGAGCACTAAGTCAAGAGCCGCCGGGTCTTCCAACCCGGCCCCGCCACTTTAGAAAATTGCCGCATGACCAGCTGCTCGCCAACCCGACCCCGTCAGGTTGCCGCTAGCCGGCCCAGTGGGTGTTTCGCTCACGCTCAATGTTCCGAAAGGCTAAATATCGCACGCTCCTCCCAAAGGCCAAACCCCTTGTCACGGACTGGAGCCTCGGCCATCAGACTCGCGGGGGGAAACCCAAAGGGGGAAAAGTTGCGAGAAAAGGGCTCCAAAGATGAAAAGCAAGAGTGCAGGCATCCACGAAGTTTCCGCATACCGCTGGGTCGCTCGACCTGGCCTCACCGGCCTAAGCTGCCAAGCGACCGGCTGCCCGCCAACCCGGCACCGACGGGTTGCCATCGGCCGGCCCAATGGATGTTTTCGCTCGTGCTCAACGTTACGAAAGCCTAAGTACTACACGCTCTTCTCAAAAGCCAAACCCCTTGTCACGGACCAGAGCCTCGGCCGTCAGACTCGCGGGGGAGAAGCCCAAGAGGGGAAAATGGAGGAAAATGGCTCGAAAAAATGAAAAGCAAAGGCACAAACATTCACAAAGCTCATACATCATAAATTCAGAAACAGGCCCAAGGACAGGAGTTCATTACACCCAGTTAACCCCCAATGGGTGGGTGGACCTGCTACCTAACAGAATTTTTTACTAAGTGAAAAATCAGGCATCCCCACCACCGGATCGCGCAGCCTCCGGGTCCGCCGAGGTGCCGGTATCCTCCTCCCAGGTGTCCGCGTCATGTAAGAGGCCCGTCTCTTCAGAGCTGCCCTTCGGGTCGTCCAGAAGCAGGCCGTAGTCGTCAATAGGCACGACTCCGCCATCCTCCGCCCGTTCCGGCTAGAACTCATCGTGGAAGGCAAACCCAGCGATGTAGCTAGCCCGGGCGGCGATCCGTCCGGCCTCCGCCTGCAGCTGGCTCTCTGAGTAGGCCCCGGTCAATGGCGCGGTCACGCTCCTGAAAGGGCCGCCTTCAGCTCGGCGTCCTTGTCCTTAGCCGCCTTCACGGCCTCCTCGCGCCGTCAGATCTCCTCCTGCCGGGTCTCCTCTGCCACGGCCACCAGCGCCTTCAGGTGCTCCACCTCGGCCTGAAGCTGCCCCTTGTCGTCGGCCAGCTTGCTGCGTTTCTAGTCCACCTCGATAAGGGCTTGCTATGTCTCCACGACCTTAGTGGCCTCCTCCTTGAGGCGCTCTACCTCGGCTTCGAGGCGGCCCTTGTCGCCCTCCAGCCGCTCCTGCAGCCGGCTAGCTTCGTCGAGCGCCCGCCGGGCTCCCGTCGCCTCTGCCCTCACCCTCTCCACCTCGGTTCCAAGCCGACCAGCGTCAGCAAGAAGTCGGTCATAGTGGAAGCCGGCCCAGACCAACCAGGTCCTCCAAGATAGCACCTCGGCTGCAGAAAAGAAACTCAAAAACAAAGTACTACTTTAAGATTCGACCCAGCTGCTACGCAGTTGGCCCAAATCTCGGGGGCTACACCCAGTGGGTGGGCTAGAGCCCCCCACTAGAAAAGAGCACGCAAGACAAGTACCTACTGCGACATGGAGCTCCTCCTTGGCGGCAAGCCTTTCCTTGAGACGCCGGTGCGTCTCAAGGAGCCGGTTGAAGACGCCGGCCCGGTAGGCGTCCAGTTGCTGCAAAAAGCAATGATCAATACAAGACACCAAGATAAGATTCGACCCAGCTGCTATGCAGTTGGCCTGAATCTCGGGGGCTACACCCAATGGGTGAACTGGCGTGCCCCCACGAAGAAGCAACAAAAAAGTAAAAGAAGAATGCAAGGGAAACTTACAAACACGACGCGCTCCAGCTCCTGTGTCGCCTCGACCTCGACCTGAGCAAAGGCCTGAATCCGTTCCGCCCACCATCGCAGGCGCCGGGTCACGGCGGTCATCGCCGCCTCCTCCTAGGTCGGAGGCCCGAAGAAGACCTCGCCGGTCCCGCTCCGCGTCGGCTGTGACCCGGTGGCCCGGCGACCCCCAGGCTTGAGCACCAGGGCATGCTCCCCGCTGGCCGCCTCCACTGAGGCCGGTGCCTTCTCCGGCACCCTCTCCGGCTCTGACGCCGGCTCGGTGGGCCGACTGGCTCGCGGCTCCACCACCAGCGGCATCTCGCTCATCGCCGTCCGAGCCGTCCCCGCTGGCGCCGTCCGAGACGCCTCCCCCAAGACGGCGTCACCGTCGCATCCGTCGGCCCCCGCCCGCTCGACCACATCGGTCCGTGGCGGGATGTCGTCCCCGACGACCACGACCTCCCGGTCGAGGTCCATCACATCTGCATGGCCTCTGTGACCGTGCTCCCCCTCCAACAATGGCACGAAGACCGTCGCCACCGCCGTCATCCCCGCCGGCTCACGCCCACACCGCCGCAGTGCTAACTCAGGCCTGGGTCGTCGCCGCCTCCAACTCTGCCTCAACCCGGTTCCGGTCCCGCCAGGCCAGGCCTTTGGTGTCGGCTGAGTCCAGGCCAAGTTTCGGATCTGCCCGCTCGGATCCTCCTCGTCCGGGTCGATGGTGCTGGACCGGCTCCTCCGAAACATGGCGCTCTCGGCGAACGCCGCATCCGCCGCTGCCATCGCCAGTGAGATCGGCGACCTGAAACACAAGAAGAACTAAATACAAGACAAGTAGAGCCGCTCGGCAACTCGGTCCAAGCTAAAACGAAAACTCACCTAGGCACCACCGGAACGGCGGGCCTCGCCGCCCCCTCCTACGGTGCGGTGTGCCTCCTCTTGGCGGGCGGTTTCACCACCCTGGCCGGGTCCGCCGCACGCTTTGCGACAGGGGCTCGCGGCGCGGTGTAGTCCTTCCCATGCGGCCGCCTCGCCGCCGGCGCCCCCCGTGACGACGGCTACGACCGCGCTGCCACCACCTCTGCCCGGCGCCGCTACATCAACGGCTCGCATCAGCCCCTCGAGACCGTCCCGCAACCCGACGATTCAAAAAGAAAGCACAAGACTTACCAGCTCGGTGCCCTGTGCCCGCGTCAGCAGCCGCCTCCTCCTCCCCGCCATGGGCCTCGGGCTCCTCCGAGGCAGCGTGCACCACCTGCGCCCGTGACCGGTCGTAAGGATGTTGGATGGCGTTCAGAAGCACTTCCCGTGTTGCGTCGGGGCGGATAAGAAGATAAGCACCAGCAAAGAATGGAGACCAAGGACTCACCATTGGTGCCAGGTTCACGCGGCTGTACGGGGCTTTCCCGAACTCTCAGTCGTCCCGCAGGTTGGCCTTGGAGATGTTGTTGACTCGGCGTGCAACCAGGTCCGCGCCCAGCCGTGTGTTCATCATGCGGTTGGGGTCCTGAAGGCCAGTCATCTTCCGGATGAGGTGGCTGCGCTGTTGCAGCGGAAGCACCCAGTGGACGATGAAGGCAGTGATGAGGTCGGTGCTGGTGAGCCCCTCCCGCTCGTTCATCATCGACACCCGCTCGCACAGGTTGAGCACCTCCTGCGACGGGCGCTTGGGGTAGTACCCCCCTTTTTGCTTCTCCTTCGGCGGCAAGTTGACGAAGGGCGGCAGGTTCATGCGATCCACGCTGAGGTTGCGGGTGTAGAAGAAAAAATTCTGCCACTTCTTGGCAGAATCCTCCAGCGGCATCTTCGGGCAGTCGCTGCCCGACCGCTTGGAGATGACTGCGGCCCCGCACTCCGACATCTCTCCGGCCCTCGGCCCCTGCTGCTTTAGGGAGAAGAAGCGCACCCAGAGGTTGATTGAAGGCTCGACCCCCAAGTACCCCTCACAAAGGGTAACGAAGCCCGAAAGCTACACGATGGCGCCGACGCCCAGATGATGGGGCTGTAGCCCGAAGAACTCTAAGAAATCACGGAAAAAGTCACTCGCAGGAAGCCCAAACCGCGCTTGAAGTGCGGGAAGAAGACGATCCACTCTGTGCCCTCGGGCCGTGGCTCCCGCTCACCCTGCGGAGGGCGCGCGGCGACCTCCATCTCCCCCGGCAGACGCCTGGTGGTGCGGAGGTAGGCGATGTCGTCGAGGGTGATGGTCGACCCCATCCACGAGCCCAACGGCAGCGCCATCGACAAAGAAGATAAGAAGAAGAAGATGGCCGCAAGGCTCTGCTCGAAGCAACGGGCGTCGCGGTGCGCGGCGTTCGCAAGAAGCAGAGGAAAGAAGACGAAGGTAGGGGCGCGGGTGAGAATGGTTTCCGCTGCCCCCTCCTCGCCCCAATTTATAAGCCATGGTTTAAAACATGGGGGAGTGGGATCGTTTGCCCTCGCCTTTCCCACTTTCCCGCAATAACTGCACACGTACGCGTGCAATAACTGCCTCGAGAATGGCAACCGACTTGCGGACGCCGCAATAAATCTGCGCACGTGGGCCGAGGCGCGCGGCCATGGGCCCCTGTGCATCGCCCTGTCCTATCGTGCACGTGGCCTGTCAGGCCCCTCCGGCTCCCAGACGCCATGTGGCGCCCGTGCGAAGCCCAAAAGATTGCCTCAAAGATTCCGCGGGCTCCTTGGTTTCCCGCCGCTGTCAAGATGCCACGATCCGGCTTCCAGAAGCTAGCACATAGTGGGTGTTGCTGGACCCGGCGGCCTCCAGATTCGCCTCGTTCAAAGGGGGAAACTACGAAGGCCCTCCCATCCAAAGCCGGCGGACCTTCACAACTTCGGGGACTACTATCGGGGGGATGAACCCCGGGCGGGCAACGGAACCCGGATCCTTTTCGAAAACAACGGGGCCGGCATTGCCCCTCAAGACGACTCGCGCTTGGCCGGGTCGCTCGACCCGGCCAAGCCCCCTCGACCCGGCCTAATCCTCAAGACTTCTCCAACAAGCCAGCTCAAGACAGACGAGCCCGGCACACCAAGACTTATCCAACAAGCCAGCTCCCCCTTGGCATGTTCTCCAACTCGGCCAAGGGTCAGCGGCCGTCCCATCCTGGCCGTACGATGGGACGAGTCGCCACCAACTGATGACCGAAGCCACAATGCCCTACCCGTGCCTTTGGTCAGCCGGACGAGGCAATAGTGCCCCCCACCTACCCGGTGACCAGGGCTGGTGTGGCAACAGTGCACCCGTCGTCACCCATGACGCCAGCAAGCAGCGACCTGACAGAGCACCACTGTAGCCGACTCAACTGATACGTCTCCAACATATCTATAGTTTTTGATTGCTCCATGCTATATTATCTACTGTTTTGGGCAATATTGGGCTTTATTATCCACTTTTATATTATTTTTGGGACTAACCTATTAACCGGAGGCCCAGCCCAGATTTGCTGTTTTATGTCTATTTCGGTGTTTTGAAGAAAAGGAATATCAGACGGAGTCGAAACGGAACGAAATCAACTGGAGAAGTTATTTTTGGAAGGAAACACACCTGATGGACTTGGACCCCATGTCAGAAGATACGGGAGCTGCCCACGAGGGTGGGGGGCACGCCCAGCCCCTAGGGCGCGCACCCTGCGTCGTGAGCCCTCGCGGCTCCCCTGACGTACTTCCTGCACCCATATATATCGCCGTACCTCAAAACTTCCAGAACGGAGATTAGATCGGGAGTTCCGCCGCCGCAAGCCTCTGTAGCCACCAAAAGTCAATCGGGACCCTGTTCCGGCACCCTGCCGGAGGGGGGATCCCTCACCGGTGGCCATCTTCATCATCCCGGCGCTCTCCATGATGAGGAGGGAGTAGTTCACCCTCGGGGCCGAGGGTATGTACTAGTAGCTATGTGTTTGATCTCTCTGTCTCTCGTGTTCTTGATTTGGCACGATCTTGATGTATCGCGAGCTTTGCTATTATAGTTGGATCTTATGTTTCTCCTCCCCCTCTACTCTCTTGTAATGAATTGAGTTTCCCCTTTGAAGTAATCTTATCGGATTGAGTCTTTAAAGACTTGAGAACACTTGATATATGTCTTGCCGTGCATATCTGTGGTGACAATGGGATATCACGTGATTCACTTGATGTATGTTTTGGTGATCAACTTGCGGGTTCCGCCCATGAACCTATGCATAGGGGTTGGCACACGTTTTCGTCGTGATTCTCCGGTAGAAACTTTGGGGCACTCTTTGAGGTCCTTTGTGTTGGTTGAATAGATGAATCTGAGATTGTGTCACGCATATCGTATAATCATACCCACAGATACTTGAGGTGACAATGGAGTATCTAGGTGACATTAGGGTTTTGGTTGATTTGTGTCTTAAGGTGTTATTCTAGTACGAACTCTAGGGCTGTTTGTGACACCTATAGGAATAGCCCAACGGATTGATTGGAAAGAATAACTTTGAGGTGGTTTCGTACCCTACCATAATCTCTTCGTTCGTTCTCCGCTATTAGTGACTTTGGAGTGACTCTTTGTTGCATGTTGAGGGATAGTTATGTGATCCAATTATGTTAGTATTGTTGATGGAACTTACACTAGCGAAAGTATGACCCTAGGCCTTATTTCCTATCATTGCAA
This sequence comes from Triticum urartu, assembly GCF_003073215.2. Taxonomy (NCBI): domain Eukaryota; kingdom Viridiplantae; phylum Streptophyta; class Magnoliopsida; order Poales; family Poaceae; genus Triticum; species Triticum urartu. The sequence goes on along the minus strand of NC_053026.1, from coordinate 115,946,085 downwards.
TACCGTTTACGCTCACTTTTATCATTCGTTACCTTGCTGTTTTTATAATTTCAGATTACAAATACTATTATATATTATCCATATACCACTTGTATCACCATCTCTTCACCGAACTAGTGCACCTATACAATTTACCATTTTATTGGGTGTGTTGGGGACACAAGAGACTCTTTGTTATTTGGTTGCAGGGTTGCTTGAGAGAGACCATCTTCATCCTATGCCTCCTACGGATTGATAAACCTTAGGTCATCCACTTGAGGGAAATTTGCTACTGTCCTACAAACCACTGCACTTGGAGGCCCAACAACGTCTACAAGAAGAAGGTTGTGTAGTAGACATCAAGCTCTTTTCTGGCGCCGTTGCCGGTGAGGCAAGGAAAGCGGCACTAACACACCCCGTCAACTAAGCTCTTTTCTGGCGCCGTTGCCGGGGAGGTGGGTGCTTGAAGGTATATCTTTAGATCTTGCAATCAAATCTTTTTGTTTCTTGTTTTATCACTAGTTTAGTTTATAAAAGAAAACTATAAAAAATGGAATTGAGTTTGTCTCATATGCTTCACCTTTTTAATATCTTTCGTAAGTATGATGGAAAGTATAATTGTGCTCAAGTGCTAGAAGTAGAAATCTATAAAATGTTTGGCACTAAATATTTGAATGATGAGCATGATTGCAATGTTGTTAGTACGAATTCTTTGAATATCCATGATGCTAATGATGATTGCACTAGTTGTGATGAAAATGTCTCCTATAAACATGTCAATTTTTGGGGAGTACATTGGGTTTGTAAGTACACACCAAATAGGGAAGATAGATATTGCAAGAGGCATAAGTACTTAGAAACCAAATTGTTGCAAGAAAGTCTTGATGATTGTGCTGAAAAATTCAATATTTTTCGTGCCCCTTGTGAACTTTGCAATGAACATGGTCATTGAAATCTCCAATGCAAATTGTTTCATGACCGAATCGTATCCAAACATTGTGATAATTTGATTACCCTTGAGCATCATAAAGAGCTTAGCCTTCTTTTGGGTTATGAAGAAATGAAACGTATAACTAAGGGTATTCCAAAGTTTAATCTTGATAAAGTTCTTCATTTTGATCTAGAGGAAATTTATATGTATTGTGCGGTGAATTGTATTGAAAATCCTTATATTGCCAACTACATAAAGAAAAGAAAACAAATATAAGATGAAGAGAATACTAATGAAAGGGAAGAGACTTCCCAATATCCTCCTATTATTTCTTATGATGAATCAGGTAACGAGGAGGAGCCTTCTATTCAACAAATCTCATTAATAAGGAGCTCCAAAAAGAGGATTGAACCCACACATGATGTGGTGAAGTGGAAGAAAAGAAAAAGGAAGAGAGGTAAAAAGGTATCTCTCCCAAATAAAGTTGCTCCTATTATTGCTGTGCCTCATGAAAATGAAGATGATACACTTTATGATGATCTCGTTATGCCTATTTCTTGTTGTGATGATTATGATTGGGAAGATAATGATACTTCTTATGATCTTGAAAATCTTTTTGGTACTTGCTTGGAAGAATATGATAATAATGTTTGCTATACTATTGGTGCTATCCATACTATTAATGATGAGAGTGATTATGCTTATGATATGAAAAGGCCCAAGCTTGGGGAAGCTATGTTTGATGAGGATGACATATTTGAGGATATATTTTCTGCAATTAATGTTTGTCCCAAGCTTGGGTATGCTATGTTTAATAATGATGATATTTTTAGCCTTCCATGTTTTGATATGCAAAGTGATTATGATGAGAACAAAGTTGCTATTTATGATGATTATTGTAATGAAACTTATGCTATAAAAAGTAGTGATGATTATATTTATAAAACTTGTCATGATTATGATTACCCTTTCTCTGAACATTACTCTTTTAATGTGGAAACAATTTATAGTATTCAAGTCTCTTATGATACTCCCACTATCCCGAATGAGAAGAGTTTTGCTTGTGTGGAGAGCAATAAAATTTCTATGCTTATAGATCATGAAAAGAATGCTTTAGGTGCTGGTTATATTGTTGAATTCATTCATGATGCTACTGAAAATTATTATGAGGGAGGAACATATGCTTGTAGGAGCTGCAATAATATCAAGTTTCCTCTCTATGTGCTTAAAACATTGAAGTTATGTTTGCTTTACCTTCCTATGCAAGATGATTATTGTTCCCACAAGTTGTTTGCTCACAAAATCCCTATGCATAGGAAGTGGGTTAGACTTAAATATGCTAGTAATATTCTTCATGATGCTCTCTTTATGTTTCAGTTCTTATCTTTTATGTGAGCATCATTGAAATCATCATGCCTAGCTAGGGGCGTTAAACGATAGCGCTTGTTGGGAGGCAACCCAATTTTATTTTAGTTCCTTGCTTTTTGTTCCTGTTTAGTAATAAATAATTCATATAGCCTCTTTTTAGATGTAGTTTTATGCTTTTAATTAGTGTTTGTGCCAAGTAGAACCTTTGGGAAGACTTGGGGAAAGTCTTGTTGATCATGCTGTAAAAAACAGAAACTTTAGCGCTCACCAGAATTGCTGAAATTTTTATTTGGAGAGTGCTATTTAGTTAATTGCAGATAATTAATAGATAAATTCCTCAAGTCCAGAAATTTATTTGAGAATTTTATGAGTTCCAGAAGTATACGTTTGATCCAGATTACTACAGACTGTTCTGTTTTTGACAGATTCTGTTTTCTATGTGTTGTTTGCTTATTTTGATGAATCTATGAGTAGTATCGGAGGGTATGAACCATAAAGAAGTTGGAATACAGTAGATATTACACCAAGATAAATAAATAATGAGTTCATTACAGTACCTTGAAGTGGTGATTTATTTTCTTATACTAACGGAGCTTACGAGTTTTCTGTTAAGTTTTGTGTTGTGAAGTTTTCAAGTTTTGGGTAAGGATTCGATGGACTATGTAATAAGGAGTGGCAAGAGCCTAAGCTTGGGGATGCCCAAGGCACCCCAAAGTAATATTCAATGATAGCCAAGAGCCTAAGCTTGGGGATGCCCCGAAAGGCATCCCCTATTTCATCTTCGTTCATCGGTAACTTTACTTGGAGCTATTTTTTTATTCGCCACATGATATGTGTTTTGCTTGGAGCGTCATTTTATTTTCTTTAGTTTTGCTTGATGTTTGAATAAAGTACCAAGATCTGAAATTATTAATGGGAGAGTCTTCACATAGCTGCATAATTATTCGACTACTCATTGATCTTCACTTATATCCTTCGGAGTAGTTTGCTGTTTGCTCTAAGTGCTTCACTTATATCTTTTAGAGCATGGTGGTAGTTTTATTTTGAAGAAATAGATGAACTCTCATGCTTCACTTATATTATTTTGAGAGTCTTTAGTAGCATGGTAATTTGCTTAAAATTCTAATATGCTAGGTATTCAAGAATAATAAAATTCTCTTATGAGTGTGTTGAATACTAAGAGAAGTTTGATACTTGATGATTGTTTTGAGATATGAAGGTAATAATATCAAAGTCGTGCTAGTTGAGTAGTTGTGAAATTGAGAAATGCTTGTGTTGAAGTTTGCAAGTCCCGTAGCATGCACGTATGGTAAACGTTGTGTAACAAATTTGAAACATGAGGTGTTATTTGATTGTCCTCCTTATGAGTGGCGGTCGGGGACGAGCGATGGTCTTTTCCTACCAATCTATCCCCCTAGGAGCATGCGCATAGTGCCGAGGTTTTTGATGACTTGTAGATTTTTGCAATAAGTATGTGAGTTCTTTACGACTAATGTTGAGTCCATGGATTATACGCACTCTCACCCTTCCATCCTTGCTAGCCTCTTCGGTACCGTCCATTGCCCTTTCTCACATTGAGAGTTGGTGCAAACTTCGCCGGTGCATCCAAACCCCGTGATATGATACGCTCTGTCACACATAAACCTCCTTATATCTTCCTCAAAACAGCCACCATACCTACGAATTATGGCATTTCCATAGCCATTCCGAGATATATTGCCATGCAACTTTCCATCATTCCGTTCATCATGACACATTCATCATTGTCATATTGCTTAGCATGATCATGTAGTTGACATAGTATTTGTGGCAAAGCCACCATTCATAATTCTTTCATACTTGTCACTCTTGATTCATTGCATATCCCGGTACAGCGCCGGAGGCATTCATATAGAGTCATCTTTGTTCTAGTATCGAGTTGTATCATTGAGTTGTAAATAAATAGAAGTGTGATGATCATCATTCAATAGAGCATTGTCCCAAAAAAAGAAAGGCCATAAAAAAGAGAAAGGCCAAATAAAAAAAGAAAGGCCAAATAAAAAATAAAAAGGGGCAATGCTACTATTCCTTTTTTCCACACTTGTGCTTCAAAGTAGCACCATGATCTTTATGATAGAGAGTCTCTTGTTTTGTCACTTTCATATACTAGTGGGAACTTTCCATTATAGAACTTGGCTTGTATATTCCAATGATGGGCCTCCTCAAGTGCCATAGGTCTTCGTGAGCAAGCAAGTTGGATGCACACCCACTAGCTTCTTTTGTTGAGCTTTCATACATTTATAGCTCTAGTGGATCCGTTGCATGGCAATCCCTACTCCTTGCATTAACATCAATCGGTGGGCATCTCCATAGCCCATGGATTAGCCACGTTGATGTGAGACTTTCTCCTTTTTGTCTTCTCCACATAACCCCCTCATTATTCTATTCCACCCATAGTGCTATATCCATGGCTTCCGCTCATGTATTGCGTGAAAGTTTATGAGTTTGAGATTACTAAAGTATGAAACAATTGCTTGGCTTGTCATCGGGGTTGCACATGATGAGAGCATTCTTGTGTGACGAAAATGAAACATGACTAAACTATATGATTTTGTAGGGATGAACTTTCTTTGGCCATGTTATTTTGAGAAGACACAATTACTTAGTTAGTATGCTTGAAGTATTATTATTTTTATGTCAATATGAACTTTTGTCTTGAATCTTTCGGATCTGAATATTCATATCACAAGTAAGAAGAATTACATTGAAATTATGCCAAATAGCATTCCACATCAAAAATTATCTTTTTAATCATTTACCTACTCGAGGATGAGCAGGAATTAAGCTTGGGGATGCTTGATACGTCTCCAACGTATCTATAATTTTTGATTGCTCCATGCTATATTATCTACTGTTTTGGGCAATATTTGGCTTTATTATCCACTTTTATATTATTTTTGGGACTAACCTATTAACCGGAGGCCCAGCCCAGATTTGTTGTTTTATGCCTATTTCAGTGTTTTGAAGAAAAGGAATATCAGACGGAGTCGAAACGGAACGAAATCAACTAGAGAAGTTATTTTTTGGAAGGAAACACACCTGATGGACTTGGACCCCACGTCAGAAGATACGGGAGCTGCCCACGAGGGTGGGGGGGTGTGCCCACCCCCCTAGGGCGCGCCCCCTGCCTCGTGGGGCCCTCGTGGCTCCCCTGACGTACTTCCTGCACCCATATATATCGTCGTACCCTAAAACTTCCAGAACGGAGATTAGATCGGGAGTTCCGCCGCCTCAAGCCTCTGTAGCCACCAAAAGTCAATCGGGGCCCTTTTCCGGCACCTTGTCGGAGGGGGGATCCCTCACCGGTGGCCATCTTCATCATCCCGGCACTCTCCATGACGAGGAGAGAGTAGTTCACCCTCAGGGCTGAGGGTATGTATCAGTAGCTATGTGTTTGATCTCTCTGTCTCTCGTGTTCTTGATTTGGCACGATCTTGATGTATCGCGAGCTTTACTATTATAGTTGGATCTTATGTTTCTCCTCCCCCTCTACTCTCTTTTAATGAATTGAGTTTCCCCTTTGAAGTAATCTTATCGGATTGAGTCTTTAAAGACTTGAGAACACTTGATGTATGTCTTGCCATGCGTATCTGTGGTGACAATGGGATATCATGTGATTCACTTGATATATGTTTTGGTGATCAACTTGCGGGTTCTGCCCATGAACCTATGCATAGGGGTTGGCACACGTTTTTGTCATGATTCTCTGGTAGAAACTTTGGGGCACTCTTTGAGGTCCTTTGTGTTGGTTGAATAGATGAATCTGAGATTGTGTGACGCATATCGTATAATCATACCCACGGATACTTGAGGTGACAATGGAGTATCTAGGTGACATTAGGGTTTTGGTTGATTTGTGTCTTAAGGTGTTATTCTAGTACGAACTCTAGGGCTGTTTGTGACACCTATAGGAATAGCCCAACGGATTGATTGGAAAGAATAACTTTGAGGTGGTTTCGTACCCTACCATAATCTCTTCGTTCGTTCTCCGCTATTAGTGACTTTGGAGTGACTCTTTGTTGCATGTTGAGGGATAGTTATGTGATCCAATTATGTTAGTATTGTTGAGGGAACTTACACTAGCGAAAGTATGAACCCTAGGCCTTATTTCCTATCATTGCAATACCGTTTACGCTCACTTTTATCATTCGTTACCTTGCTGTTTTTATAATTTCAGATTACAAATACTATTATCTATTATCCATATACCACTTGTATCACCATCTCTTCACCGAACTAGTGCACCTATATAATTTACCATTGTATTGGGTGTGTTGGGGACACAAGAGACTCTTTGTTATTTGGTTGCAGGGTTGCTTGAGAGAGACCATCTTCATCCTACGCCTCCTACGGATTGATAAACCTTAGGTCATCCACTTGAGGAAAATTTGCTACTGTCCTACAAACCTCTGCACTTGGAGGCCCAACAACGTCTACAAGAAGAAGGTTGTGTAGTAGACATCATCAACCCGGCCACTGACTGACGATTGACAAGATGGCCAACAGTGCCCCGGTACCGGGCGGGTCCCAGCCCCGTATTCCCAGACGCTGACGACCCGGCCCTACAACCATGTAGCATTACCATTGTACCATTGGGGGGTTGACCTATAAACCCCCCCCAGGAGCCCTCATGCATATGAGAGAGCAGCAGTAGTATCGACACGATCATCGGCGGAAGCAAGATCACATCGTCCCGCTTGCACACACACCTAGCCAGCAACACCCGAGGAGAGGGAACTGCCTAAGCCTTGGCCAGCCTTCCTTCTTCCTCCATACAGCTCTAAGAGCAACCCTGTGCTGTTACATATAAACCACACTCGGCAGGACTAGGGGTGTTATCTCTCTGGAGAGCCCCGAACCTGGTATGTCCTGTGTCCCACGCTCGCTCATGCCGACCTCGCCTCTGGAGCCCACCAGTGCCCTCGAGCCTCCTCCTCTCTTTAGCCATCCCATGGCATCTTCCGTGCACCCACCATGACAGCCGCAGTTAAAATGATAAAATGGCAAGTCAAATCACGGGGCCCCACCTGTCCAGCAGTAACCCGTTGTCAAATCACACAGCCCTATGTTTGCAACAGTCTAGTCCATCATCTTCTTGCATCTCTGTCGAACCGACTAGGTGGAACTGCCTCGCCCTCGACTTTTAAATAGTATAGTATACTAATTTTGTATCCATGGGTTGCGCCATGGAGCAAAGCCTCAAGAAAACGGTGGTACACATGTACGGAGTATACAGCATGCCCGTTGCGTTCGCGTCCACCCCAGACGGTCGGTCGGTATGGCACGCCGCTCTCCGAATGGAACGCGCATCATATTGCGTTTGCACACACATGTGGGACCGCAATCGAGAACTGACCATAGGCACACTCCCCGGCCCCGCAAGTCAGGTGAGTTAATAGAAGAGAGAGACGAGTGATAGTACTAGAGAAGTGTTGTACAGACGTTGGTGCCTGGACAATCCCTGCATGACATGGAAGATCAGTTCGTCCATGCATGTGACCACACTCCAGCAGACACGCCTGGATTAGCTATCGTCTACATATCGTGCGAGCTTTGTTGTACAGGGTTAGTTCCGATGAGAAATCTAAAAAAAGGTTTCTGGTCATCTTGCAATATTAGGTGTCATGTGCTTCGGATCACTGCAAGAGTTAAACAGTGTCAACAGAGTTCCTCCAAGGCGCTGGTCATTGGGGGCACATGCACGAAGACTACTCGGCTGCCATCTAGGTCAAGCCGGCTATGTTAATTAGGACATCTATTGATGGACCCCTTTTCTACACGTTTATCTTTAATTTGAGCTTTGATCCTCGTCTAGTTTGTCTGTCGGGATTCATGTTGTTTCCTTTGGGCAGTGAGGTTATGGTTTCTTGTTATGCGGCATTTTTTTGTGTTATATGTTATAATCCAGTGCTTCAGATCAAAATGACGACAACTGCGCCTCCGGGGCACGTGCATGAAGACTTCTCAACAATCATTGATGAGGTCAAGCCAGCTCCGGTAGACAAAAGAAAACTAGTACTCCACTATATAGGCAGGAGCCTCCGCGCTTGCTTGCTAGTGTTGATCTCTTCACACTGTCTCGTCCTCTCCAGATCTAAACATGACAGCGGTGGCCACACACTCTCTCTCTCTACTCACCGTTGGTCATAGATCCAGCCGGATGCTCTCCGTCGGGGAAGGTGAGAAGGTCAACGTTCACGCGGTCATCCTCGGCGATAGCTCTTACCCACTGCCAGCGCGTCCCGATCAGCGTGCCTTGCCGTTCTCTCCCAAGCACCGCTGGCTGGGGAGGGCCTATGACCCCTTCTTCCTCGCTGCCGTAGTGTGGGCAGATCTGGCCTCCCGCCACCCATCTAGCGACATCCCGGTGACCCTCAGGTATAACTTCCTTCGAAACCGGCCTTGCTCTACTTCCCGAGCTCCTGATGTCGCTGCACTTTTACTATTTCCCAGGCCCCCTCGTAGATTGGATCGATCGGTTGTTCGAAAGCCACCTAAATTTTGACTGTTAAGAGGGACAAGTAGTTCATGCACTCGAATCTAGTACTACTTGGTTCAAAAAAGGAAGAAAGGGGGTGGGGTGGGGGAAGATCTGTTACCTGAATCTAGGACTTGGTCAAAAGAGGAAATAATGGGGGCGAAAAGTAGCAGAGACTGGCTATCCAACTGGTCTCTTGGTCTAATAGGGAAATAAAGGGAAACGCGGTACAAACTCAATATAAACCCGATCTATTGGTTGAAAAAGGAAAGAACATGGGGACTGGGGACAAATCAATAGAGTAAGTCCAGCACTAGATTTGCTAGCCTCACACAGTATAAGGTGGCTATACCAAACAAAAATGGGACCAACCCAGATATCCTGTTCTGATGTTTGTTGCCCCGAGCCACTCTTATGTAATGCCACTGGTAAAATGTAGCAGTCACTCTATTCAAAGTAAGGACACATTAAACCAATGTTGTTTTCAATGTAATGCCTCCAGTAATATGAATCGATGGCACTTTCTTCATGTCCTGCTAAATTTCCCATTAAGATAAGTTGCTTCTTTTCTTTAGAAATGCAACTGTCCTGGTCCACCTACTCCCCCGTGCCCAAATACTGACTCTGTAGCAGCTGTTAATGTAATGTTGCTGGTAAAAATGAAGCAATGACACCGTTAAAGTAATGTCGTATTTAACGATTGTCAAAGTTAATCCTAATGCCCACACTAATATCTAGCAATGCTGCTGCTTTAGAAATTTCTACTGTCCTTGTAGGATTGCCATTCAGATAAGGATCATGCTTCTTTTCATTTGATGTATGTTTCATCACTTGTTTGTCACCCTTCTTTCCACCTTTTTTGTGCAAACAGAGACATACATTTCACGCTTGATCTTAGTTGAACTACACAAATGACATCCAAATTATAGGTGAACATTCCAGGAGCTTCACAACCAACCCTGATGTTGCTCAATTTTATTGCCACTAATGAAGGAGAAGCTATGTGGGTTTCGTTTTCTGATGGAAATGGAACCGTGACTGAAGCCCTTTTCTTAAAAAATGAAGAAGAAGCTGCTAGCTCATGGGACATTGCTTCATTTTAGGTGAACTGCACCAAAAGGTTCCATGAATTGAATCATCCATGTTGGTGACTGGTGTGATCCCTTCTACAATGGCGTTGACTGCAGATATGGCTCCCATCACGAGGTATGTGGATTTTTGGTCTGACCGTTTGCCAAAGATCCTGCATGTTGAGTCTGCTCTTGTGCTACTGTTTTGTCACTTCCATGATAAAGGAGTAATGTTATTATTTTACACCTTAATCTAGTGGCACTATTAATTTGAGGCAATGTTTTGGCACCGCTAGTGCCATCGATTTTTTTATATATCAAAAGAGGGGGTTTCCTCTGATTTCATTAAAGAAACCCTGCCATAGAGAACCATTATCCGACAACATCTCAGTGTAAACGAGCAGTTATGCAACTACTACTAGACCGGACTAAGTACTAGCAGGAGACAAGTTCGCCACATAAGATAGGGAGGTAGGGGTACGCAGCACCAGCTCGACCAAGTTTGGATTACAACCCAAATGCTACCACAAAAACATCAGGGGGGAGATAGAGCCAGCTTCAGCATCCCAGTCTAAGCACCCCCGGCCTCCATCCTTGCGATGGACGGTACATCTCGTTTGCCACCTGCTCGACACTAGTGCCACTGATAAAATGAAGTAATGATACAATTAAAATAGAGCGAGTGTCCTCTCTATCATTTCATTTCCAATGTAGATAAAGAAAGTGCTTCTCTTTGTTAGTATATGTTTCATCAACTAGTCCCATTGTTAATGTTTAAGCGTTTTTGCAAACTGGGGTGCTTAATTTTAGTTGATCTGCACAAAAATAGAGATTGGAATGTCTCAAGGACCCTCCATGTACTACCGCTGTACACTGATGTTCATCACTGGCAGAAGGTGTATCGGGGAGACTTGGGTCGATTTCCAGTATGAGGCGTACCGTATGAGGCGTCGCAGGGCCCATCTCGCCCTTGCAGCATGGCATACTATGATACTATCGCAATATTTTCTTCTATTTATGAGTGTATGTTTCATCAACTAGTGCCACTATAATGTAATCACGCCTTTTCATTATCTATGCAAACATGGTTATTCAGCTGCATTTAGGTGGAACTGCACAAATGTAGGGATGGAACCGTCATATATGCAGAGTGCGAGGTGCCAAGTAAAAATTACCGACACCCACCCTGCTCCATCTAAGCATTGGCATCCACCACCAACAGTGGGATGTGTGGCGCTCACTGTGGACGTATCTTTCTCAGCAGCAAATCCTCTAACCAAATACTAGTAGCTTAGACTTCAAAAAAATACTAGTAGCTTATGTTGGCAGTTTTCTAGGGAGTACTCTTTTCTGAAAGAAGCACCAATCTATTTTTCTTTATTTGTACACAGTGTCACAACTTTGACCCAAAGGTCCAGAGCTATTTTAGGGTGATTGGCAGTACTCGGAGACTGATTGTAAGCATGATTTTTATTAGTTGTCACACTAATTGTAAGCATGAGCAAATGGGAGATTAGGTTAGTGCGAAGCTTATCTTAAACCCTACTGACACCGTTGAAACGAGGCGAGCATTGAGGGAACTATGGAGAACAGCGGGGAAGCGACATCGCGCCATCTAGCCTCCTCTTGTGGTGGTAGAACGAATACTCATGTGGCTCCGGCTGGCTCTGCACCCTCAGGAACGGCACACCATACTCGATCGATTTGTTATCCTCTAGGTGCTCGACCTTTGACCTGTAAGCCCACCACCTCCACCTGACTTTCATCTCGGGCGAATCTATCTGCTCCATCGCCCAGAGGAGATACTTGATGAACTCGAAGGACTGCCGCGTGACTGCCGCCGAGGAGTACATCGCCGCCCTCATCGCCACCGTCTCGCTCTTTCGCATACATTGCCACAAGGCCCTCACCGTCCTCGAAATCTCCCACTCATTTTCAAACCAAGTAAGGATCTCCTTCGACTTGGCTAACTTTGCCTGGTCGCCGCCGGCGATCTGCCTGATTCGCTGCTGCATCCTCTCAATAGATGTCCTTCTGAGTGGTCCGGTGCTAGCTTTGGAAGATGGGAGGAGAGACGGTGGTCTTGCAATGGAGAAGAGGGAGAGGCGATACGGTGGTTTTGGAATGGAGATGATGGAGAGGAGAGGGGTGATTTTGCAATGGAGAAGAGGGAGAGGCGAGACGGTGGTTTTGGAATGGAGATGATGGAGAGGAGAGGTTTCCCTGCCTTTCGGTCGCTGATAGGTGGGCCCCGCGCTTGCTGGGACCCATGTGTCAGTGTCTCAACGGCAGGATGGGCTACGTCAGGGGGTCCTTGTCTGAGGAGAGAGGAGGTGGTTTTGCAATGGATAAGAGGGAGAGGCGAGGCGGTGGTTTTGGAATGGAGATGATGGAGAGGAGAGGAGGTGTTTTGCAATGGATAAGAGGGAGAGGAGCTTAGGGTTGTCAGTATTTGCAGGTTGTGAATTGTGTTTTGTGTTGTGTATTTTGAGAGTACTTTCAGATATGAATGTCTTTTGAATTTCAGATTTGCAGTATTGAGCATATGAAGTATTTTATGAATTCGAGCTCGGTACCCGGGGATCCTCTAGAGTCGACCTGCAGGCATGCAAGCTTGAGTATTCTATAGTCTCACCTAAATAGCTTGGCGTAATCATGGTCATAGCTGTTTCCTGTGTGAAATTGTTATCCGCTCACAATTCAGTTTCAGATAAGAAACTGCAACTTTCATAGGCAGAGCATTTATATTAACACGGCCTTTTCAAACAGGGTTAACATCATGTTGGAAGTTTTATTCATGGTCGAAAATGGAATTACCAGCCAGTTAACATCATGCTGATCAACATTCATGCATATCACATCTTCATATGATGCACAGTTAAAAAGGTATGCTATTTTGAAAATGCCCACACAATGTCGAGTGTGCGAAAAACAGAGAAAACGAGGGACAAAGTTTTGGCAAGTGTTGGACGTGGTGTGCGTAGATGACAATGGGGACCCACATGTCAATAATGGAAGAGGCAAAAAAGTAGGACATATTTTTCCTGCATCAGTGGAATCGAACCCAGGCGGAACAGCTGTCAGGTAGTGTCACTTGGCCACTAGGCTAGTTCAATACTTTTGTTACAAATAAGGCACTACCTCAGGTGGTCCGCTCTCCTCCCGCGCCTTTGTGCGCTCGCCGCGGCGCTGCTGTCTGCCGTTGTGAACATGCTGAACAAACAAGAGGAATCTGGAGAGGACTGTACGTGGAGAGGCGGACAGTCGGGACCCACCAGGTCTATGGCCGTACGCAAGCAAGTGCCTCATCGAAAAAATACTTCTTCCCAATGCTATACTGACCTTGGGGCCCACAGGTTTGTTAACATAGTTATATTTTTTAGGTTCTTCAACGTAGTTACTATAGGAGATAAATTCACAACGAAGCCGAGGAGCTGGCAGGTATCATTTATTATCACTGGGGCAGCAAGTTTCAGCTTGGTTTTCGGGTGCCTGATCTAGGCTTTCTCTTTTAACATGCGCAGCCCACGACATGCCGGTTTGTATTTTTTTGAGGGCCGTCATGTATCGACCGGCCTATGGACCTCTCATCCAAGGTTTTATTTTTCCTGAAACATCGATCCCAATTTATGTATTTTGTAGAGGTCTGTTCCGTTTTTCTATATAAGAATAGGAACGTCTGGTCTAACTTATATTTCCCTTCTAACTATATTATATATATTTAAATTATTTTATATGTTATTATATATTACTAGTACATATGCCCATGCGTTGCAACGGGCAAAAAATTGAGAAAATCTTCTTCACAAAAGAAATTTAAGGAAAGTGAACAAATTTGATGGATATTTAAACAAACCGGAAAGTATTCGTTCATACTTAAATATTTTTTATTAAACTCGGATGCTTTTCGTATAGAACGGAATAAACTAATTATATTTGGATATATTTGAACTAAACCGTACTCTAAACCTAGTCCAATTGACCGCCAACACATGTTCTTCCATTTCCGGCTGGCCATGAGCATTACAACTGAAGCTCCGGCTATGTCTTCATAGTCTCCGCCTCCAAAACTTGCAAGCGGCTAATCGGCCAACGATTTTAAGCCCGCCAAGCTTGGCTTCAGAGGGAGCGAAATGGGCGGTGGTCTTCCTGGGGCCCGAGCACCGGCGAGCTCCCATGCTTTAATCTTCTTCGCTGCCGGCAGCGCCTGTGGACGCGCCGACTTCATGGTCGTGGCAGCAAGGTGCGGGCGTGGTGGAGTTGGGAATGTCTCATCCTCGTCCTCGCTCTTGCCATAGACTTCGTTGGCCTCCTCGTGAATCTCCTTGAAGGCCGCATCTATCTCCTCCTGACGCTGGAGGTACCGCCGACGATTGCGGCGGATTTCACTGGCGGTGCGATATGAGTCGACCAGCACCTGCTACTCCACCTGGTCCACGTTTGGCGCGATATAGCTGTGCCAGCAGTGAGTTCCTCCATCGCATGTTGGTGCTTGTCGAGAAGGCGGAGGTTGTACTCCTGGTCGGCTTGCGCCTGTCAGAACAAGGCCTCCCGCTCGGCCAACACCATTTCGGTGTAGTGAGCACGTGCCTAGCACAATGGTGATGCTGACATGGACCGGCGAGGAGGGTGTCGGCGACTCATCATCAATTGCGTCTTCCTTTGGGACGTCCACAGCTCTGACCTTCTTCTGCTTGCCGGCAACAATACTGGCATCTCCGTCTTCTACTCGGAGGAGACGTTGTGCCAAATGGATTTGGAACTCGAGGAGGCCATGAAGAATGTGGTGCGGCAAGGAGGAGGATGGATGCAGCTATAGCCAGGGATGGAGTTTAAATAGTCGATGGATGGCAGGAGAAGCGCCGAGGTGGTTAATGGCAGAGTAGGTTCCTCGGCAACCGCGCATGTTTAACTTAGGGAGGCTGAATGACGGCCTGTCAATTGAACGCGGAAGATTCACGTGCATCAGGAAATAATGCGGGCGACGCTCACGACCGGCGCCGCTTCAATGCTAGAATGCTAGTGAGAGGTCGTGTCGCTATGAGCCGGCATGAATATGGCACAGGTGCTCTGGAGCGGCGTTGGCCATTTCAGGTGGGATGGGGTATGGCCAAGGGAAGGGGTTTTTGGGTGGGCCATTGTTAGATAGAATCGAGCATGGAAGCAGTCCGGACGCTCGCAAAACTCTCCAGGTTGTTTTCATATTGTTGGAAAAAGTAAGTTCAGACCAGTTGGCGGACCAATACAGTCAAAACACGTCCGGACCTTACGCCCTGGATGGTTGCGGATGTTGTTAAAAATGCCCTTACATACTGTTTGAGACTTTAGTAATTCATTTAAAGTATTTTATAAAATACTTCCTTCGTTCCCAAATTTAAGTTTTTTTAGAGATTACAACAAGTGACTATATATGAAGCAAAATGAGTGAATCTACACGTTAAAATATGTCTATATACATCTGTACGTTGTAGTCCATATGAGATGTCTAAAAACACTTACATTTAAAAATGGAGGGTATCATAAGATTTGAATTCTAATGATTTTCGTTATGTAGTTTTTTAATTTGGAAGATATTTTGCTTTTTTGCGCTATTAATCACATGTTGGGGCTAAGCGGCCGGCACGTACTCAATCACCATCGGCCATCACATGTCTCGAAGCCATCGCAGCTTATCCTTCCACCGCTAGCTAGCTTATATCTCTCTCCACCGAGATACTCTACATCTATCTGGAATCCCATCTATCTCCCTCTCGTCCATCTTTCTTCTCATCCCAACGGCGCAGCAGCCAGCAGCGGGATTTTGTTGCGCTGCGAGCCGGCTCTCCGCCAAGGTTCAATTCCCGGCGTGCGTCAATCATGTGCAGGCCTGTCGCTGGCGCCCTCGTTTCCACGAGAGCGAGCGCCGCCGGCAGATCTCGTCTGGTGCATCCTCATGTCGGGTCATGATTTGTTCATTTGTTCCCTTCCCTCCGGCCTCTGGGTCGCTCCACCTCCTCCCGTGTTGGGGACACAACATCCCGTATAGCATCGGTGCTCCTCATCCCTTTCCTTAAAGACTCTCGAGGTGGCTTGCAGATTTAAAATCAATGATGTATATAAACTGGTTCATTAGGAGGTAAGGGGGCGAGGTGGGATTATTAAACAAGCAGCCGTTCTCTATGAAATGTGCCTTTGATGCTACTGGCAATTTGTTTTGGGCCGGCACCGCAGGACGGGTACGAGCCAGATTGTCCTACGAACGGACAACTTTTTTTTAGTACCACCTCGGCACCGCAGGACGGGTACGAGCCAGATTGTCCTACGGACGGACAACTCTTTTTAGTACCACCTCGGATAAGCACGATACAAAAAGTTTTTTTTACAAAGAAGTTTTTTTTACAAAGAAATATAAAAACTGAAAGCGTGAATTCACGGGAAGAAGCATATTATGACGGTGAACCCGGAGACTCAATCCGCGTTTTATTATTAGGGAGAGAGGAGAGATAACTAAAAAAGTGGTCCGGACCTCCTTTTTCTAAACAGAAGTGAGAGAAGTCATCCGAGAGAGAGTTGAGATAAGATTAGATGCATGCCATCTAGGGCTGCAAGAAAGATCGAGGCTCGTGAGCCGCTCGAGATCGACTCGTTTTTTGACTCGACTCGAGATCGACTCGAAAAGAAATAAGTTGAGTTTGAACACTTTATGTAGCTCGATCGAGAAACGACCTGATCTTGAGCCAATGTTGGCTCGCTCGATTTTAGCTCGATAGCTCGACAGAATATCATTATGTCAAATGATCATGCCATATATTAAATGAAAATAAGATAATTTATTACCGTATATGTTGTCCATATTTTATCTCCATTTTATTTACCAACGAATATGGAAACTTAATTAAGTGCTGAGAAGATTTAGGCCTAATTATGGCATGTGGTCGACTATGTGTTAAATATCCTATATTTTTGGCAAAGGTTTCGAGCATATTCACCTTAATTTTTTTGTTTTTCATTCATAGATTTATAATTTTTACCATCTTATTTAGCTCGAAACTAGCTCAAGATCAACTCGAGATCGTTACAAGCTGAGCATGAGTCATGTTCTACAGCTCGATCATGAGCTTCACTTAGTTTGAGCTCGCTTGGATTTTCATATGAGTTGAGCTGAGCCAACTCCAACTCGCTCGAGCTCAACTCGTTTGCAGCCCTAATGCCATCGCTACTATTTTGCCTCTTTCTGTTATCTGTTAGCGAATTTTATTTTATCTCCTAGTTAATAGGGGACTCAGTTAAGATAAATCAATATGCTACACAGATGCGGACGTGCTGACCTTCTGCATGGTGGCTCCACGCAGCCAGCGGCTGTTTGCGGACGCTAATTACTAATTAGTCCGGTCACGTAGCTCCTTTAGAGTAGCTGAGTTAGTTTCATTTGTCATCCTGCCTTACAATAGCCAAAACTATAGTACTCCCTCCGATCCTTTTTAGTTTGCATATAAGTTTTGTCCGAAGTCAAAGTATCTCTACTTCGATCAAACTTGAATAAAAATATATCAATATTCACAATGCCAAATTAATATTGTTAGATTTATTATGAAATATAGTTTCATAGTGTATATATTTGATATTGTAGATATTGGTAGTTTTTAATATACATTTGGTCAAACTTTGCAAAATTTGACTTGGCACAAATCTAATACGCGGAGTAAAAAGGACCCGGGGGAGTACTATAAGAACACCAGCCAAACACGCGGTAGTTTTGGTAAAACTGAGAAAAACAATGGTTTAAAGAAACTGAAGTATTTCTTTCCCTCACATCGGAAAATTGTGGTTTCAATTACCACAGTTTTCTAAAAACTTTCTTGCGTCCCTATAAAAAAATTGAGTGAATCAACAAGTTGAGCAAGAGAAAGTAAAACTTACGATTTCGTCCATGTTCGCGTGCAATGGTCACCTTGCCTCGAGCTGACTAACCAAGTAGCAATATTTGATGATGCTGATCTGGATAGCGTGTCAGTGATATGACAATGACCTCATGTTGCGTGGTTGAATGATGTACATGTCATAGGGCGCAATGTGCGAAACTTTTCATGCACTTGCTCCCAGAAGGGCTCCCCTCTGCTCCTTCCTATGAAATCCGCAGATACGGCCAGTGATGCATCACACAACAACTCATCCTCCATGGTCGAGTAGCTCTCCATCCTTCGTTCTCTAAAAAATGACATAGAATTTGAAA
The DNA here is from genome assembly GCF_003073215.2 of Triticum urartu. Lineage (NCBI taxonomy): Eukaryota > Viridiplantae > Streptophyta > Magnoliopsida > Poales > Poaceae > Triticum > Triticum urartu. The sequence continues at coordinate 115,928,008 of NC_053026.1, read as the reverse complement.
ATAAGCTCAATCGCATTTGACCGAACACCTGCTGGGCGTGGTGCCCGCCATGGAGGTCGACCACAGGGGGTGGATTGTACCTGGGTACAAATGGCTCCAGGGTGGAAAGCTCCATCGAAACGGCGAGCGGGCGCATTGGTGCTGGTTGCGGACGTCCTCTGTGCCAGCCGGAGATGACCAACAACGACGGCGGAGGTGGAGGGTGCAGATGCAAATCAAGGGGGGGAAGGGGTGGAGTGGAAGGAAATGGGACTGGGAGGGGGGATTGGGTGGGCCGGGGATGTCGGAGTCCTACCTTTCGGGTGTCTGGACTCCCGTAAATCTCCCCTACTTTGTCTACAATTTGCGGTAGAAATCGTGTCCAGACAGCCCCGTTAATCTCGACAGCCAGTTTTGTTGACTACTAGGACCTTGCGGTAAATATTCATCCATTGAGTCTGTCGGGAATCCATTGCGTCCGCCCAAATGACGCATGGATCCGGCGCTAGGGAAGCCGTCGCTGCCTCGCCGAAGGTGGTCGGTCCCATTCCTTACTCTACCTTGCCGGCGACCGGACCAACACTCTGGGGAGCGCAGCCGGCCGCTGGACATGGCCACGACGGAACCAGACGAGCTCCGATTAGATTCGGTTTCATGTTGCATGTAATAATATGAATTTGAGGGTTCTAATTTGAGGTGTCCGGTTGTGGAATCAAATATTTAAGACATGACCGCTCAGCGTCCGCAGACGCGTCCGCAAGCATTATATGGGCCTGATTTGCCCATCGCGGTTGTAGATGCTCTGAGGTGACTGTGCCTGGATGGGGCGATAGTCAGTGCGCTCGAAGACAATCAGTACTGACGATGTAGCGGCGGCAATGACGGGCGGCATGGGCTTGAGCGCTTGGGGCCAGGGATGATGGATGTGGCGGCCCGATCAGATCCAGTCCTCGAGCGATGCGGGCCGTTGGTGGCGAGGGCTACGTGGCGTCCGCCCCTGCCATGTCGGATGGTTGATGAAGGCTAGTGGTCTACAATAATTATGGGTCGACATTTGTTAGTGCATGGAAATTATAACTCTTACGGTGGTCTTTTTATCCTCATATCGACATATTAATTAACATGAGAACCTTCATTTTACATTGCCCGAACCTTGCACAACCATATGTTTGCACTTTTTAAATTGGACGGTGCGCTTTTTATATCATGCTCGTTACACCCGCGGTCCACTAGCCTGGTCGAGCAGCTCCCTCCGACGATCCATTGCCGCCCTCGACCATCCATATAGTCGTGACTTGCGACCTTGCTCTCTCTCTCTCTCTTGTGTGTGTGTGTGCGCGCGCGCATCAATATTGGATTGAGATTTAATATATGTTTCAAGTTGTGACGAGGTGTGTCAAATATACAATTGGAATCGAAATAGGTTTCCAAAGAACCGGCATGCCACCCTCCCGGAACCGGATCAATTTTTGGACGTGTGTCGGGCTAGCGGCGATGACTCTTTATCGCTTAGACTCATCGAAGTCGTCTAATACAACATGGTGGTCACCATGAAGAACTGTCAAATATACAATTAGAACGAAAATAGTATTTCCAAAGAACCGGTGTACCAGCCTCCCGGAACAGGGTCAATTTTTGGATGTGTCTCGGGCTAACGGCAATGGCTTTTAATCGCTCACACTCGTCGAAGCCGTCTGATACAACATGGTGGTCACCATGAAGAACTTTCAAATATACAATTGGAACCAAAATAGTATTTCCAAAGAACCGGCATGCCACCCTCCCGGAATCGGATCAATTTTTGGATGTGTGTCGGGCTAGCGGCGATGGCTTTTTATCGCTCACACTCATCAAAGTCGTCTCATACAACATGGTGGTCACCATGAAGAATTATCAAATATACAATTGGAACCGAAATAGTATTTTCAAAGAAACGACGTGCCACCCTCCCGGAAAAGGATCGATTTTTTGATGTGTGTCGGCTAGTGGCGATGGCTTTTTATCGCTTACACTCATCAAAGTCCTCTGATACAACATGGTGGTCACCATGATGAACCGTCAAATATACAATTAGAACGAAAATAGTATTTCCAAAGAACCGGCGTGCCACCCTCCCGGAACCGAATCAATTTTTGGATGTGTGTCGGGCTAGAGGTGATGGGTTTTAATTTCTCACACTCATCGAAGCCATACGATACAGCATGGTGGTCACCATGAAGAACTGTCAAATATACAATTGGAACTGAAAATAGTATTTCCAAAGAACCGGCGTGCCACCCTCCTGGAACTGGATCGGTTTTTGAATGTGTGTGGGGCTAGAAATGATGGCTTTTTATCGCTCACACTCATCGAAGTTGTCTGATAGAACATGGTAGTCACCATGAAGAACTGTCAAATATATGATTGGAATCGAAATAGTATTTACAAAGAACCGGCGTGCCACCCTCCCGGAACCGAAACGATTTTTGGATGTGTGTCGGTCTTGCGGCGATAGCTTTTAATCGCTCACACACATCGAAGCCGTTCGATACAACATGGTGGTCACCATGAAGAACTGTTAAATATACAATTGGAACTGAAATAGTATTTCCAAAGAACCGACGTGCCACCCTCCCTAAACCTGATCAATTTTTGGATGTGTCAGGCTAGTGGCGATGGCTTTTTATCGTTCACACTCATCGAAGTCGTCTGATACAATATGGTGGTCACCATGAAGAACTGTCAAATGTACAATTGGAACCGAAATAGTATTTTCAAAGAACCGGGCATCAACACCTGCGAGTGTCGTCTGCCAAAAGCGACCGCTGCCTCGACCACCCTGCTGACACCTCGCCGTGCCCCCGCGACGGACGGATCCAGACATCAATGCCTACGAGCGTCGTCGTTCGAAAGAGGCCGCTGCCTCGACCACCATCCGCTGACACCTCGCCGTGCCCCTGCGACAGACGGATCCAGACATCAATGCCTACGAGCGTCGTCGGTCGAAAGAGGCCGCTGCCTGGACCACCATCCGCTGACACCTCGGCGTGCCCCTACGACCAACCGATCCGGTCATCAGCACGTGTGAGCGTCGTATGCCAAAAAAGATGCCGCCGCCTGGACCACTACCCACTGAGACCTCGCGTGCCCCCGCGGCCGATGGATCCGGTCATCGGCACCTGTGACTGTTTCTACCGAAAGATGTTGTGAAGCTCAAATATATCTTCATAGATTTGGCACTAGAGGAAAGAGTAATTATGGACTGACAATAGTCAAGTTATACCCCTCATAGTGGTCTACTATCCTCATATGAACATACTGACATGGGAACCTTTATTTTAATTGCCCGAACCTTGCAAAACCTCATGTGGGCACTCTTTAAATTGGATGGCGCACTTTTATATTATGTTCGTTACACTCGTGGTCCACTAGCCTGGTCGAGCAGCTCTCTCTGATGATCTGTTGCCGACCTCGACCATCCCTATAGTCATGGCTCGTGACCTTGCTCTATTTCCACGTCTTAGATCCCATCTTTTTCTCTCTCTCATGTGTGTGTGTGGGTTGGTAGTGGATTCGATTTAATCCAGGTTCCAACAAGAGATGGAGTGAATCTCAAATATATGTCTATAGAGTTGGCATAAGAGGAAACAATAATTATGTCAATTTTCAGTGCTTGTAATTTGTACCCCTCATGGTGGTCTACTATCCTCGTATCGGCATACTGACATGGGAATTTTTTTTACATTGCCCGAACCTTGCACAACCTTATATGTGCACTCTTTAAATTGGACGGTGCACTTTTTATATCATGCACATTGATACTGACATGGGAACTTTTTTTCACATTGCCCGAACCTTGCCCAACCTTATATGTGCACTCTTTAAATTGGATGGTTCACTTTTTATGTCATGCACGTTGCACCTCGGTCCACTAGCCCGGTCGAGCAGTTCCCTTAGAATATCCACTACTGCCCATGGCCAACCTTATAGTCATGATGTCTCTCTCTCTCTACGCCTCTCTCTCTCGTGTGTATGTGTGTGGATTGGTAGTAGATTGGGATTTAATCTAGGTTCCAACAAGAGATGCAGTGAAGCTCAAATATATGTTTATAGGATTGGCATAAGAGGAGACAATAATCATGGACTCTTTAAATTGCCCGAACCTTGCACAGTCGTATGTGTGTATTCTTTAAATTGGAGGGTGCACTTTTTATATGATGCCCGCTGCACCGCGATCCACTAGCCTGGTCGAGCAACTCCCTTAGACAATCCACTGCCGCCCACAGTCATCCTTATAGTCGTGACATCTCTCTCTCTCTCTCTCTCTCTCCGCGCCCGCATAAAAATGGCGGTGGAAATGGCGACAACGACGGCGGAGGCGGATGATGCGGCGGCGCGGGCGGCCGCAGAGGAGGAAGCCATATGTTCCTGCATTGTGAAGAAACAGCATCGGAGGAACACGCGCGCCCTTGCCAAAGAGCAAAATTGGGCGTCCGTGGCTCCGTGCCATGGCCAGACTGCCACCAAAGGAGGACAGTGACAGCAAGGACAGCTCCAGCGATGAGCAGATCTGACTCGATCTCTACTGTGTCTTCGACTGGTACTTCCGCGAGATGGGCGGCAAGGGCGCTGGGAAGGGCAATGGCAGCCATGGATGATCTCCACCATTGTCAAACAAGCCAAATTTTGGTAGTCCTATGGCATGTTAGTAGTGATGGAGTAGCCGAACGATGTGTGTAATGCATCGAGCCATCGACATAGTTGCATAAGTTTGTATGGATTTGAGATAGGATAATTGAGGTGTCCGGTTGTGAGAAGAAAAATTTGAGGCTTGATCCGTCAATCTCTGTGGACACGTGTCCACGCGCGTTTGAGGAGCCTGATTTGTAAAGTCCAGCTGTAGATGCTCTAATGAACAAAAACACCTATGAAAGAAAGGAAATGAGGCTCTCGTGCATGTAGTGTCAAATGGCCGTTTCGGGAAAGGATGGGCTGCGGTTTACTATGTTGGCATCGATAGAAAACTATGATAAAATATTCAAAAGTATGACATATTGCCCTGTATCTATATGCATAGATGGAAAGGTGAGCACTAAATGGCAAAAACGTGTGCAAGCATGCCCCGAATTCACGGATGAATGGTCCAAAACTTTCAGTGGAGTGCAGAGTGTAAAACACTTTTCTCTGAGACAATACTGCGCGCATGTACTCTATGAGACCAGCTGGCAGAAATAAATGGGCATGCAACTGATTGACCGTTCTCAGTCCTCGCATTATTTCCCTCGCTGCATGCAGACTCTATCTCTCTTTCTCCATGTTGCATGCAAGTTTCTCTCTCAGCATGCAAGCTTCTAACGCGCGAAAATTCCATTTCCCTCCTAAGGCGAATAGGCGCCATGGAATAGCTTCAAAATTAGCTGCGAAAAATAGATCACAGCCATGATTTTGGAATTCCCTCTTTTTTTATAAATAGACTAACTTAACAGAGACATATTATAAATCAAGTAGACCATCATATGAACGTATCATGTAGTAAGATGAAGACGATCCACCCGACCCTGACGGCATGGTGTCTACCATGGATTACAGCTGCAAAGGCAGAGGCAACCTGGGCGGCGGACGACCGATTGGAGGGAACGACAGCATAGAAAAAGCGGGTCTGATGTCGGGTGGAGTGGCGAAGATCCAACAAAGCTTGTGCAGGCGCCAGAGTGGTACAACGGTGGCCTGGGAGGGAACAGATATAGAACAGGGGTGTGGAGTGAGAAAGACGCGGGCTCCCAGAGGGGTTTTGGGTAGGCCAGGATGTCAGAGTGTTACGTGGTGGAGATCCGGACTCCCGCACACCTTCCCAACTTTTGCATCCGTTTGCATGAATTCGGACACACAGATTCATTCGCGAACGTATGTTCTGAATGCATCGGTCCAAATGCTTGCGAACGTTTTTGCGGCACAATGTTGAAGTGGCCTAATATCATTTTTTAAGGTTAGACTTAAGCCGTTAAAGCCCATGGTAGAATCGACACTGGTCGTAGTTTATTTTCAAAAGTAGGACTACCTCGGTCTTTGTAGCAAGCGAGGCAAACAAATTTATATTATTCAACAGAACCCGACAAGCCAAATACATGGATCAACTCGAAGCCATTTTCCTCGCAACCACTGTCGCTATACCTATAAGCTTGATGATATGCTCTGACCTCATATCAACACACACCATCTTGGTGGCCTCACCAAGCCGCCCGACGGCAAGCCAAGAGCATCAAACGGTCTAATAGACCCTCTACGCAAAACGCATGCGCAAGCTGTAGAATTACCCGCCACAATCTTCCACAGTACCACCTTCAGGAGCGACCAATGCATTCACCTTGCTAGGTCATTTTGCCTTCAACGCCACCACGACGCCAGATAGTGCAACCATCCTGCGTGCGTCCATTAACACACGTCTGTTGCCAAGACCCTGTTGCGCCATGCCATGGAGACACGCTCTTGTCGATATGGTAGATGTAACACCGCTCAACCTTTTCGCCCCTCCAACCACCACCTGCTCTAAAACGATGCCCCCCATGAGGTAGAACAGCACTGAGAGCATTGTCACCTTCTAATCCGGAAGACCCAAATTTAGGGTTCCCCCTGGAGCAGCCCGAGCGAAGACCACAACCCACCTAACTCCCAAGGCGGCGCTTTCAAGAAGGACATGACGTCAAGAGCGTCGCCGCCGCCCAACCAAGTTGGGTTTTCACCTGGGAAGCTAAGGGGAAGGAGGGCGAGAAAAGCAGACCTGAATGACGCCTCCAAGGAGGGAAGCAGCGCCAACAGGAGTCGTCGCCGTCGAGGCCGACACGGATGGCCTGGGATTTCTCCTGATCTAGACTTCCCGCAACTAGCACCTCAACTAGCGAAACCACCGAGATGCGATCCAGATCCAAAGGGGAGGAGATAGCCAAACAAAGGCGAGGGAGAACAAGCCCCACATGTAGCAGAGATCTCTCCACCCACACACCTGAGAACTGCGATCCATGTCCTCACCACCTTGCATTGCAGCCGGTGGTGCCTTTCCAGTCGGGGCCGTCGCCGCGGAGCCTGATGCCCTCTGCATGCAGGAAGGAGCAGTAGAGGCCCCACTACCACCTTCCACGACAGCGCCCCGGGCTTGCCCAACGGCTGTCTCAGGCAGGAGCAAGGCAGGCATCGGCACTAGGGCTGTCGCCCTCGAGTCACCCGCATGGGGCGACGTGAGGGTACCGTTTCACTCAGGTGTCTTGGACTTCGGTGAATGCATTCCCTTGTCTAACTCGACACTACGTGTAGTACATGTGAGATATAGAGAAAGAGACATAAAAAAATATTTTCCCATCTCTATATCTTTCTCAGTCTATTGCTCTTTACTTCTACGTGACAGAGAGATTGAAGAAAATATCCTTTTGCTGGCATCATTTCGGACAAATAGTCCAAGTGTCATTATTTGTGTTTTTTAACAACGGCATGTAGTACCAGCTAATATAGGTTGATGGAAAAATAGGGGAATGAGCAAACGTGACCCTGAACTAGCTAGGAATCTCTCCATGTAGAAAACAAAAAAAATTGTGAGTAGCTGAAAGCTTGCAGCCTGTATTTTAGCTAGGCGAGCAGCCATCACTTTTCTCTGCCATGCGAGCCACCCGATATCTCGACGGAGAGCAGTGTCCTCTTCTCTCCTTCACCACCAACGGAGCTATCCGTCCTCTCTTCCTCTCCCTCTCAAATCTAGCAATCCCATCCGGCCAAAGCTCCCCTTCCCGGCCAGTGAACCTCACCTTCCTCCTCCCTAATGCAACAGTCTCCACTTTGCTACAGCTTTCCACTTTGCCAGGACCATGCGTTGCTATATTGGTGAAAGTTGGCATGCAGAAACTGCATTGCGGCAGGGTGTGTGGCAGCTTCTGACTTTGCCATTTTGATACATCTCCATAAAGTTCTTCAAAACAAGAGATCTCTCAAAACAATTGCCACAGCTGGCCCATATGAACTTTTTTGGTCGTATCCGCTTGACGTTTTTTGAAAGGTATCACCAAGTCGTACAAGCTAGCTCCTTGGCAAACCATTGGGCATGCGGTTTGGTATGGATGTGTTAAATGTTCATTTTTTGTGACACTTGCATTAAGCCTAGGTGTGACATTCAAATAAAGCAACTAGCAAACCAACCAATCTAGCTCTACCGAGCAATACGCAATAAAATAACTTGCTATACATATAGCAAAGTGCTGAGACTCACAAAGCTCATTCTGTCCAGAAAGAAGCTGGCTCATTGTTCATCGCTGTAGTTTCTCAATTCGATTCGGAATAAGCCTTGCTGAAACTGCCATCAAGACTTCTGGAGGTACGAGGTGCTGTTAGTTTCTAAAAGAGTTCAGAATGTATTTTCTTCTGATAATGTATAATTTGTTAGCAGCCCTCACAAACATTTGCCAGAGACAACAAATTAATGTACATGATGACAAAAAAATGTCATCCATTATTTCGACATTGTTAACAGCTCATGCTCACCGTTGCTTCGCTGACAACCCTCCCACAAGACTGTGATAAACTCTCACCTTGCAGAACCGTCTTCACTTACTTAGACGAAAACGACAGGTTTTACATGTCTAGACCAGCACGACCCAGTCCATTTACTAGCCCAGTTGGTGTCCAGCCTTGTTCATTTGGCTAGACGAAAATGGCAATTTTCACATGGCCGTCCAGCATGCCGCAGCTCGAAACTTCTAGCAAATGACCACCATCAGCCAATTCAAAAGTTTGCCCGAAGTAGGTCCTGTTGATCCCTGCCGGTTTAGAAAGGCACAACACCTTTTGTCCTGACAACGCCTGCAAAGTCAGAGAAGTAGGTTGCCATTCCGGGGCTATGCCTCCATAAAGGTTCAGCTAACCATTCCTCGTCTATCTTGGCGAAATTCAACAATTGGTAAATTCAGAACCTTATCCACCTAAAGGTGCGGATCCCAAAGCGAACAAACGGTTCTGATAACAACCATCCGAGCTAGGGTGACGAATAGCGCGACCCTCTATTTTTCACCCTCCCCTCTATTTTACCATCAATGCACCCCCCCTCTATTTGGGGTCGCGCTATTCGTCACCCTAGATGAGGAATAATTATTTTTCACCCCCTCTCTATTTTACCATCAATGCACCGTAATTTTACGTTCCGTAAGTTTTGTCTTATTTCTGACGATAAAGGGACCGTAAGAAAATATATAATCATCATAAAAAATATTTTATGTTATGTAAAATTACAAACATAAGAACATAGTCTAAAATACACATAAACCGCAATTTTCTTGTCTTATGACCTATATTTTTATTTTCTTATGTCAAATTTTACCTAGTGAATCAATAGGAATGTAACTATTTGAATTCGAAACGTAATTTAATTATGAAATGATCGTAAGATTACCTCGGGTGAAGAATAACTTATGCTGCATCCTGGGTGATGAATAGTAACACTATATATATATGTGGGGGGGGAGGGAGAGGGAGCATCCAAGGGGGTTCCCCAAGTAGGCCAAATCCTACTTGGGGTTCCTCCCCAATTCGCCCCCCTTCCTCATTAACCGGAGGGGAAAGGAAAGGGAGGGGGAAGGGAAGGAAGGGGGAGGCCGAATCCTCCCCTTTCCTTCTCCCTTCCCCTCTTTCCTTCTCCTCCTATTTCGGTCTATATGGGGGCGCACCAGCCCCTTGTGGGCTAGTATGTCCCTCTCTTGGCCCATATCTTTGCCGGGGGGTACATGGAAACCCTTCTGGTGACCCGATACACTCCGGAGGACTTCTGGTGTCCGAATACTATCGTCCTATATATCAATCTTTACCTCTCGACCATTTCGAGACTCCTCATCATGTCTGTGATCTCATCCGGGACTCCGAACAACATTCAGTCACCAAATCACATAACTCATATAATACAAAATCGTCATCGAACGTTAAGCGTGCGGACCCTACGGGTTCGAGAACTATGTAGACATGATCGAGACACCTCTCTGGTAAAGAACCAACAACAAAACCTGGATGCTCATATTGGCTCCTACATATTCTAGGAAGATTGTCGGTGTCAAAACCGGCGGATCTCGGGTAGGGGGTCCCGAACTGTGCGCCTAAGGTGGATGGTAACAGGAGGCAGGGAACACGATGTTTTACCCAGGTTCGGGCCCTCTTGATGGAGGTAAAACCCTATGTCCTGCTTGATTTATTCTTGATGATATGAGTATTACAAGAGTAGATCTACCACGAGATCGGAGAGGCTAAACCCTAGAAGCTAGCCTATGGTATGATTGTTGTTGTCCTACGGACTAAAACCCTCCGGTTTATATAGACACCAGAGGGGGCTAGGGTTCCACCAGGTCGGTTACAAAGGAGGAGATATATACATCCGTATTGTCTAGCTTGCCTTCCACGCCAAGTAGAGTCCCATCCGGTAACGAGACAAAGTCTTCAATCTTGTATCTTCATAGTCCAACAGTCCGGCCAAAGGATATAATCCGGCTGTCCGGATACCCCCTAATCCAGGACTCCCTCAGTAGCCCCCGAACCAGGCTTCAATGACGATGAGTCCGGCGCGCAGTATTGTCTTCAACATTGCAAGGCGGGTTCTTCTCCATCTTTCGAACGTTTGTAAAGCAGTGTGAGGTCCCATAAATGTTTGGACCTCTTGGCTTCTGTGCCCTAATAAGGGCTTTCTCCCACACGTCGAGTGAATACAAGGCACTAGGGCATTTTTACATTCCCCCCTAGCCAAATAAATAAATTGTCTATTAAAGGGATGGGGATCCTTAGATCCGATCCATACCATCCTCCCCCAGCGAGAGTCCATCAGAGCGCGTTCCGGAAAGATCCATTCCAGCATGGCCGACCTCCGCAACTCCTCCTCCCGCCCCCGAAGCCCTAAGCCCGGTGATTGGGAGAGGTGTTCAGTCCCACACAGTCATTTAGTCGAACTGCAGACTAAGGGATTTCTCCCTCCGGCATACATGGTGCCCGTTCGAGCCAGGCTTGCCACCTATAATGGCGGGGAGCAAGAGGAGAGCTTTCCCTATCCCTCTATGGGGGAACAGGTCTGCCTTATTCCCTATCTATTAAGGGGACTCGGATTTCCAATTCATCCGTTCCTCCGCGGGCTCCTGGAGTTCTACATCCTCCAATTACACAATTTCACCCCCGCCTCCATCCTACATATCGCCGGCTATGTAGCTCTCTGTGAGTTGTTCCTGGGCTGTGAGGCTCACTTTGAGCTATGGAAAAGGCTATTTTGCCTCGTCCCTCGCACACAAAGGGGGTCACTTTATCAAGTGGGCAAATCCGAAATATGGCGCATCGCCGATACCGGATACCTGTCCGGTACTCCGAAGAAGTCACCCGAAGACTGGCCTTCAAAATGGTTTTATATGGAGGATGTTCCCCTTCCGGACCCTGTTCGGCGGGGTCTTCCTGAGTTCAACAATGCTCCTCTGAAGAAACACCGAAGTTGGCGCCCACGGAGCCCCCAGGTGGAAGACAATGGAGAAGTCCTCTATCTGATGAATGGAATTAAAGCACTGGCTCGATCAGGATTGACAGTAATCGAAGTTATGTTGATTTGCATTATGAAGGGAGTGCAACCACTTCAATATTGTGGGCACCCCTTGTGGTGTTATAACGGGGCGGATGACGCCACCCGCTGCGGGCGTAAGGGTCCGGACAATGCTACCTCTTTAGCGAAAATTCTGTCTGAATTGTTCAAGGGTGAGGAAGAGGAGTTCACCCGCATCAAGCCACGGGATGGATTCTCCATGTACAATCCTCCAAGCTGAGTAAGTTATATCTCCCTGCTCCCATTTTTCCCGCATTCTTTGTCGTAAGTATTCACCTTGCCACTTTGCGGTAGGAACTGCGAAAAGCCATAAAGGAGGTCAGCAGCCCTTCTCCACAACCAGAGGATGCTGACCGGGCCCTCGACTCTGGACTTGAAGAAGATTCGGTTATATTCGTGGAGCTGATAGACCGGCAGTTCTATCAGTTAAGCTGCGACGATTCCATGGTGGCCATTACGGCCGACTATCCCGGACTGCTCCCTGCATCACATGTAAGAAAAACCAAAAATCCCAACTCCAAAACTAGGATCCCCTTTTAGACACTTCACCCACCATATACACATGGCATTTTTACAGGGAAGGCATTCGGGACGCCCTGTCGAACCCGCAACAACGCGCCAACAGGAGGCACCGAGGCCGGGTAGGCCAAAAAGGAAGGCGGTCAGGACGGAGACGCCGGCGCAAAGGTATAACAAACCCCGCTCCGTGGTTGTCGTCTTTCCTGAAAAATAATGACGCCCGTGTTTCTTTAACAGAAAAAACGCTCGCCGGAATATGTCCGGCGATGTTACTAATCATGCTTCCACCAGCCGGGCGCCAGGACCGGACATAGAGGCGGAAGCCAATATGGGGCGGGCGTCGGATAATCCCCCTATAGAGGACGCATATAGATTATCCGCTACAAACTCAGAGGTGGAAAGCGCCATGAATCATAGGCGCCGCCGGGCCGTACTCCGTGACGCTTGTTTCTCACCAGAGGCATTTGATGCCTTCAATTCTGGAGAGGTGTACCTCTGAGCTGCTCAAGATGGTCTAGCCAGAGCCATGGATCAGTATGTAAAGGATGTACGGGTAAGTAAATCTGACGATTTATATGTATCAGTAGCCCCTGAGACTTGAAACAGTTAGCAGAACTGGTTTAAGGATCATCCTTATTGTGCAGGTTCTTACAGAGAAGAATACTAGGCTGCCACAGGAGCTAGAGGAATGCAAGACCCAACTGCGGGCTGCTGTGGCCGCATTGCAGGAACCGAAAAAGTCACCTGCTGGTAACATTTACTTTAAAGAAAGATGGTTACCATATAATGTGCGGCATGGCTGCAAATCTAACAACAGATATTGCAGATGAATCCGGAGAAAATCCGGAGGACCAGCATGTTATGCGACAGCTAGAGGCTGGCAAACGCGTGCTGACTGAGGTTAGGAGGGAGAAAAATAATCTCGAAGACGCCAATATTAAGCTGAGCGTGGAACTAAAAGACGTTCGGGGCCAGCTTGCAGACTCCGAGAAGGAGAATAAGCGGCTTCGGCGCGGCATTTTCAGTAAGTGCTTGAACGAATCCTTTTAAAGGAGTTCGGCGAAGAAGCCGACTAACAGTGTTATGTCTGTAGGTATGCTAACGGGTCGTCCCGTAGAGGAAATGCCCGGGTCTGTGGGTGATCTTCTATCCGAGCTGTCACATCTGCACGAACAAGTTCGGCAGGTGATGCAGGGTGTTGCCCAGGCCTTGTGGCCGTCCGTCTCCCTGCCAGAGGGCGTTGCAGAGCTTGCGGAGAAGCTAAAGGGAGCACGGCGGCGCTTCCGATTATGGAAGATATCAACCTGCCGACAGGGTGCCAGAGAAGCCTGGGCCATGGTGAAGACGCGGTATACCAAGGCAGGCCCAAATCACATGGCCGAGGTCGGACATGTGGGGCCCGACGGAAAAGAGATCCCCGTTAGCTTAGTTTATGGGCAAGTAGAATTGGCCCCAAAGTATTCCCAACAGGATTGTAAGCTAGACCGCCTGTTGGATGGTATAGAAGAGGAATTTAGTCAGTCTGCATGACTATGTAATTAAAGTGACATATATAATGCCTTCTAGCCGGATTGTAGATCATTTGTCTTGGCGGACCTTTTCGCTTCAACCTCGGGATCCGATAGTCCGGAGTGTATCCGAATACCCGCTCAGTTATATAAGAACCGGGGTATGCGTGGAGACCAGGCGTTGGGGTCATTAGTGCTTGAACAGACAAGTGCCCAACTAGTTATGTTATATTACATGGGTAGTAAGAAACATCTTCCAGGGAGACTAGTTCCGTTAAGGGTTCCTTTCCCTGGGTAAGCATGCCCTAAAGTGCATGTCCGGACTGCGATAGGAAACGTAGGAAAAACATCTGGGGGCAGATATGGACAATAAATAAAAATCATCTTTTGTTCACCGACCGAATATTCCCTTAAGAACGCTAGCTTTCGGCTTCACCCAGTCTGAGGTACACATCCGGCTGACCCGGCAGTAACAATCGCAGAGGTGCTCCCCTTATGCCCTAGCCAAATTAACAGGAACATAGGGCATAAATACAAGAGCCAGGCAACCCAGCTTGGCCAAACTTAAGTCATATCGATACATATAATGGCGAAAAAAGGTACATGCGGAAGCATGACACATGTGCGGGGCCTGAGGCCCAGATAAATAATTAAGCTTCTGTGAAAGAAGCCCCCAGGTATGACGAGTGCGGCTAGCGCATCTATAATGTGCAATCGAGGCACAAGTTGGCCTTTGAAGGCCTAGAGAAAGAATAAAAGAAAGGAAGAAAGAAAAACAAGACAGATAATGTATATGCAAAAAATGGACAAAGGGAGGGGACGAACATAGAGTCCGGTGCTAGGCGTAGAATCTTCGGTGGCCGCGTTCCATGGGTCCGGCTCGAGTCGACTAGTCGATGCATCCCGCAGTCGGTATGCTCCACCGATCAGAACTTGGTCAATAATGAAGGGACCTTCCCATTTGGGCTCGAGCTTGTTCTTTTTCTTATCCGGCAGGCGTAGAACTAGTTTGCCAATGTTATAAGTTTTGGCCCGTACTTCTCTACTTTGGTATCTGCGAGCCTGTTGCTGATAAAATGTGGAACGGGCTTTGTCTACGTCGCGCTCCTCCTCCAGGGTGTCCAGACTGTCCTGCCGATCGAGCTCGGCTTCTCTTTCTTCGTACATGCGCACTCGAGGTGAGTCATGAATTATGTCACAGGGCAAGACTGCCTCTGCGCCGTACACCATAAAGAAGGGTGTATATCCGGTACTATGATTCGGCGTGGTCCGCAGCCCCCAAAGTACGGAGTCGAGCTCCTCTACCCAGTGCGTGTTAGACTCCGTTAAGGAACACACTAATCTGGGTTTAATGCCGCTCATTACAAGACCGTTTGCTCGCTCGACTTGACCGTTGGTTTGTGGGTGATAGACTGAAGCATAATCGAGCTTGATGCCCATTTTGCTGCACTAGAGTTTTACCTCATTGGCTGTGAAGTTTGTGCCGTTGTCAGTGATGATGCTGTGGGGGACGCCATAACGGTGTACGACCCCAGATATGAAGTCTATCACTGGTTTAACAGGTTTGGCCTCTATCCATTTGGTGAATTTATCCACCATGACCAGTAAGTATTTTTTTTCTTGTGGGCTCCCCCTTTAAGGGGTCCAACCATGTCAAGCCCCCAGACCGCGAAGGGCCACGTAATGGGGATTGTTTGGAGGGCGGTGGGTGGCATGTGGCTTTGATTTGCAAAGAGCTGGCAACCGACGCAACATTGGACCAAGTCCTGTGCATCAGCCCGGGCCGTTGGCCAATAGAATCCTGTACGGAAGGCCTTGCTTACAAGAGCCCGGGCTGCGGCATGGTGACCGCCAAGTCCGGCATGGATTTCTGCCAAAAGGTTCCGCCCTTCCTCTTCGGAGATGCACCTTTGAAGGACTCCGGTAGTGCTTTTTTTATACAATTCTCCCTCGTGGACCCTGTAGGCCTTAGATCGCCGCATTATGCAATGTGCCTCATTTTGGTCCTCCGGAAGTTCCTGCCTAGTTAGGTAGGCCAGGAATGGTTCTGTCCATGGGGCGATAATGGCCATTATTACGTGGGCTGAAGGTGTTATTTCGGTGGAGTATTTGGTATCGGACATTTTGGCCGGGTCCGGACTATTGTTACCGGTGTCCCCTTCCCATACTACGGATGGCTTGAACAACCTTTCCAGAAATATGTTGGGGGGGACCGCATCACGTTTTGCGCTGATGCGCGCGAGGATATCCACTGCTTGATTGTTTCCCGAGCCACATGGTGAAATTCGAGTCCCTCGAACCGAGCTGACATTTTCAGGATGGCGTTTCAGTAGGCCGCCATTTTCGGATCCTTGGCGTCAAAGTCTCCATTTATTTGGGATATTGCAAGGTTTGAATCCCCGCGCACCTCCAGGCGTTGAATGCCCATGGAGACTGCCATCCGAAGACCATGCAACAGGGCTTCATATTCGGCTGCGTTGTTGGAGTCTGTGTACAATATTTGCAGTACGTACTGAACGGTATCTCCGGTTAGGGACGTCAGGACGACGCCAGCCCCTAGACCAGCCAGCATTTTAGAACCATCGAAGTGCATGATCCAATTGGAGTATGCGTCGTACTCTTTAGGGAGTTTGGCCTCCGTCCATTCGGCGACAAAGTCGGCCAATACCTGCGACTTAATGGCTCGTTGAGGTTTGTATGTTATGTCGAACGGGAGAAGCTCAATAGCCCATTTGGCAATCCGGCCCGTAGCGTCGCGGTTGTTTATGATATCATTAACTGGCACTTCCGAGGCTACTGTAATCGAACACTCTTCAAAGTAGTGTCGCCGCTTCCGGGATGCCATGAATACCGCGTAGGCTATCTTTTGATAATGTTTGTACCGTGATTTGAATGGAGTGAGGACAGTGGATACATAGTATACCAGCTTTTGAAAAGGGAATTTATGTCCGTCAGCTTCTCCTTCGACGACGAGCACTGCGCTTACAACTTGATGGGTTGCCGCAATATACAACAGCATTGGTTCGCCGATATTTGGCGCGGCCAGGATTGGGTTGGTTGCCAAAATGGCCTTTATTTCTTCCAATCCGGCTCTGGCAGCGTCCGTTGCTACGTCTTGAGCTTGCATTGGTTTTCCCCGAAGAGGAAGGGATGATGCAGCAGAGTAGCGTAAGTATTTCCCTCAGTTTTTGAGAACCAAGGTATCAATCCAGTAGGAGACCACGCTCAAGTCCCTCGTACCTGCACAAAACAATAGCTACTCGCAACCAACGCGATTAGGGTTTGTCAAGCCCTTCACAGTCACTTACGAGAGTGAGATCTGATAGATAGAATATTTTTCGTATTTTTGGTATAAAGATGCAAAGCAAAAAGTAAAAGCAAGTAAATAACAAAACAATATAAAAGTGATGGAGATTGATATGATGAGAATAGACCCGGGGGCATAGGTTTCAGTAGTGGCTTCTCTCAAGAGCAAAAGTATTCTACGGTGGGTGAACAAATTACTGTTGAGCAATTGATAGAATTGAGCATAATTATGAGAATATCTAGGCATGATCATGTATATAGGCATCACGTCCGTGACAAGTAGACCAAAACGATTCTGCATCTACTACTATTACTCCACTCATCGACCGCTATCTAGCATGCATCTAGAGTATTAAGTTAAAAACGGAGTAATGCCTTAAGCAAGATGACATGATGTAGAGAGATAAATTCATGCAATATGAAATAAACCCCATCTTGTTATCCTCGATGGCAACGATGCAATACGTGCCTTGCTGCCCCTTCTGTCACTGGGAAAGGACACCGCAAGATCGAACCCAAAGCTAAGCACTTCTCCCATGGCAAGAACTACCAATCTAGTTGGCCAAACCAAACGGATAATTCAAAGAGACTTGCAAAGATAACCAATCATGCATAAAAGAATTCAGAGAAGATTCAAATATTATTCATAGATAGACTTGATCATAAACCCACAATTCATCAGTCTCAACAAACACACCGCAAAAATAAGATTACATCGAATAGATCTCCACGAGAGAGGGGGAGAACTTTGTATTGAGATTCAAAGAGAGAGAAGAAGCCATCTAGCTACTAACTATGGACCCGAAGGTCTGAGATAAACTACTCACACTTCATCGGAGGAGCTATGGTGATGTAGAAGCCCTCCGTGATGACGGGCCCCAAGATGGGATCTCGTGGATGCAGAAAGTTGCGGCGGTGGAATTAGGTTTTTGGCTCCTGTTCTGATCGTTTGGGGGTACGTGTGTATATATAGGAGGAAGAAGTACGCCGGAGGAGCAACGAGGGGCCCACAAGGCAGGGGGTGCGCCCTAGGGGGGGCGCCCCCCACCCTCGTGACCACCTCTTTTGTTCCTTGGAGCAGGGTCCAAGTCTCTTGGATCACGTTCGGTGAGAAAATCACGTTCCCGAAGATTTTATTCCGTTTGGACTCCGTTTGATATTCCGTTTCTTCGAAACACTGAGATAGGCAAAAAAACAATTCTGGGCTGGGCCTCCGGTTAATAGGTTAGTCCCAAAAATAATATAAAAGTGGAAAATAAAGCCCAATATAGTCCAAAACAGTAGATAATATAGCATGGAGCAATCAAAAATTATAGATACGTTGGAGACGTATTAGGCATCCCCAAGCTTAATTCCTGCTCATCCTCGAGTAGGTAAATGATAAAAAGAGAATTTTTGATGCGTAGTGCTACTTGGCATAATTTTAATGCAAATCTTCTTAATTGTGGTATGAATATTCATATTAGAAAGATTCAAGACAAAGGTTTATATTGACATAAGAAATAATAATACTTCAAGCATACTAAAAAGCAATTATGTCTTCTCAAAATAACATGGCCAAAGAAAGTTATCCCTACAAAATCATATAGTCTGGCTATGCTCCATCTTCCCCACACAAAGTATTTAAATCATGCACAACCCCGATGACAAGCCAAGCAATTGTTTCATACTCTAACTTTTTCAAAACTTTTTCAATCTTCACGCAATACATGAGCGTGAGCCATGGATATAGCACTATGGGTGGAATAGAATGGTGGTTGTGGAGAAGACAAAAGGAGAAGATAGTCTCACATCAACTAGGCGTATCAACGGGGTATGGAGATGCCCATCAATAGATATCAATGTGAGTGAGTAGGGATTTCCATGCAACGGATGCACTAGAGCTATAAGTATATGAAAGCTCAAAAAGAAACTAAGTGGGTGTGCATCCAACTTGCTTGCTCATGAAGACCTAGGGCAATTTGAGGAAGCCCATCATTGGAATATACAAGCCAAGTTCTATAATGTAAAATTCCCACTAGTATATGAAAGTGATAACATGAGAGACTCTCTACTATGAAGATCATGGTGCTACTTTGAAGCACAAGTGTGGTAAAAGGATAGTAACATTGTCCCTTCTCTCTTTTTCTCTCATTTTTTTATTTTTTTATGGCCTTTCTCTTTTTTATGGCCTTTCTCTCTTTTTTATTTGGCCTCTCTTTTTTTCGTCCGGAGTCTCATCCTGACTTGTGGGGGAATCATAGTCTCCATCATTCTTTCCTCACTGGGACAATACTCTAATAATGATGATCATCACACTTTTATTTTTCTTACAACTCAACAATTACAACTCGATACTTAGAACAAAATATGACTCTATATGAATGCCTCCGGCGGTGTACCGGGATATGCAATGAGTCAAGAGTGACAAGTATGAAAATTATGAACGGTGGCTTTGCCACAAATACTATGTCAACTACATGATCATGCTAAGCAATATGACAATGATGGATGTGTCATGATGAACTAGATGATGAAAAGTTGCATGGCAATATATCTCGGAATGGCTATGGAAATGCCATAATAGGTAGGTATGGTGGCTGTTTTGAGGAAGGTATATGGTAGGTGTATGATACCGGCGAAAGTTGCGCAGTATTAGAGAGGCTAGCAAAGGTGGAAGGGTGAGAGTGCGTATGATCCATGGACTCAACATTAGTCATAAAGAACTCATATACTTATTGCAAAAATCTAGAATTTATCAAAGCAAAGTACTACGCGAATGCTCCTAGGGGGATAGATTGGTAGGAAAAGACCATCGCTCGTCCCCGACCGCCACTCATAAGGAAGACAATCAATAAATAAATCATGCTCTGACTTCATCGCATAACGGTTCACCATACGTGCATGCTACGGGAATCACAAACTTCAACACAAGTATTATTTAAATTCAAAACTACTCAACTAGCATGACTTTAATATTATCACCTCCATATCTCAAAACAAACATCATGCTTCAATCTTTTCTTAGTATTCAACACACTCAAAAGAAATTTTCACAAATCTTGAATACCAAGCATATTATTATTAAGCAAATTACCATGCTATTAAGAGACTCTCAAAATAATTTAAGTGAAGCATGAGAGATCAATAGTTTCTTTAAGACAAATCCACCACCGTGCTCTAAAAGATCTAAGTGAAGCACATAGAGCAAAATCATAACGCTCAAAAGATATAAGTGAAGCACATAGAGTATTCTATCAAATTTTAATTCATGTATGGCTCTCTCAAAAGGTGTGTACAGCAAGGATGATTGTGGTATACTAGCAAACAAAGAAACAAATAATACAAGATGCTCCAAGCAAAACACATATCATATTGGTGAATAAAAATATAGCTCCAAGTAAAGTTACCGATGGAAGTGGACGAAAAGAGGGGATGCCTTCTGGGGCATCCCCAAGCTTTGAGTTTTTGGTGTCCTTGGATTATCTTTGGGGTGCCATGGGCATCCCCAAGCTTAGGCTCTTTCCACTCCTTGTTCCATAATCCATGAAATTCTTACCTAAAACTTGAAAACTTCACAACACAAAACTCAAAATAGAAAACTCGTGAGCTCCGTTAGCGAAAGAAAACAAAAGAACACTTCAAGGTACTGTAATGAACTCATTCTTTATTTATATTGGTGTTAAACCTACTGTATTCCAACTTCTCTATGGATTATAAACTATTTTACTAGCCATAGATTCATCAAAATAAGCAAACAACACACGAAAAACAGAATCTGTCAAAAACAGAACAGTCTGTAGTAATCTGTAGCTAGTGCAAGATCTGGAACCCCAAAAATTCTAAAATAAATTGCTGGACGTGAGGAATTTATCTATTAATCATCTTCAAAAATAATTAACTAAATATCACTCTTCAAATAAAAATGACCACAATTCTCGTGAGCGCTAAAGTTTCTGTTTTTTACAGCAAGTTCAACAAGACTTTCCCCAAGTCTTCCCAACGGTTCTACTTGGCACAAACACTAATTAAACAAAAAAACACAACCAAAACAGAGGCTAGATAATTTATTTATTACTAAACAGGAGCAAATAGCAAGGAATAAAAATAAAATTGGGTTGCCTCCCAACAAGCGCTATCGTTTAACGCCCCTAGCTAGGCATAACGAGCAAGAATAGATCTAGGTATTGCCATAGTAATAAGATAGATTGGTGAAACTCATTTCATATTCTCTACGTTCGGCAGCAAGTTTTCTTTGAGGCAAGCAAAAGTAATCAAAAGGACTAAATTTAACGGGACAAAAGTCCCCAAGATCAACCTTGGGAGGTATAGGTTCCTCCTTTGGTCCTTCATAATGCACAACCAATTCATCATTATAAGCATTATTTTGACAGAACTTTGTCAGCCTATATTCAAGAGAATATCCTAGTTCATTATTTCGAATAGCCAAATCATCATTAAGTTCAGAAATTCTATCAACTAAAACATTGGTAGGAACCCTTCTTCTAAGATTTTCATTAAAAGCAACATAATCTAGAGATTGGAAACGCATTATTTCTTCTTGATCAAAGAGGATAGCCTCTATGGGAGGACGGCAAGCGTCCACCCTATAATGCGCAAAGATTTCTTTGGCTTCTTTTATTATGAATCTAAACTCATGAGCCCAAAAGATAGTAGCGGCACGCTTAATAGAAGAATGCTCAATATTAGAAAATTCCAGAAAAATCCTTTGTATGGAAGGATGCATGTGCATGAATTGTCTTTCAAGTTCAACTACAAGCATAGCAATAGCGTCCGCAAGACTACTAGTTCTGTGAAGGATAGAACTACCCATAGAAGGTAAAGCACCGACACAAGTAAAGAAATCTTGAATAACTCCTTTTCCAATAATATTACCACTACCAACATGGAATTTTTTTGTATGAAAGATGGTAGGTTCTTTAGCAGGAGCATCAGAATTTTCCATGATATTGTTATCGCCCATATTGGCGATAACTTCCCCAATTTCAGACATAACGACAAGCAAGCAAACTAGCACACGAGCAAACAAAGAGGCAAACAGAGAGGGAGGATAGAGAGAGAGAGAGAGAGAGGGCAAATAAAACGTCAAGGGTGAAGTGGGGGAGAGGAAAACGAGAGGCAAATGGCAAATAATGTAATGCGAGAGATAGGGATTGTGATGGGTACTTGGTATGTTGAGTTTTGCGCAGACTCCCCGGCAACGGCGCCAGAAATCCTTCTTGCTACGTCTTGAGCTTGCGTTGGTTTTCCCCGAAGAGGAAGGGATGATGCAGCAGAGTAGCGTAAGTATTTCCCTCAGTTTTTGAGAACCAAGGTATCAATCCAGTAGGAGGCCATGCTCAAGTCCCTCGTACCTGCACAAAACGATAGCTACTCGCAACCAACGTGATTAGGGGTTGTCAAGCCCTTCACGGTCACTTACGAGAGTGAGATCTGATAGATAGAATATTTTTCATATTTTTGGTATAAAGATGCAAAGCAAAAAGTAAAATCAAGTAAATAGCAAAACAATATAAAATTGATGGAGATTGATATGATGAGAATAGATCCGGGGGCCATAGGTTTCACTAGTGGCTTCTCTCAAGAGCATAAGTATTCTACGGTGGGTGAACAAATTACTATTGAGCAATTGATAGAATTGAGCATAATTATGAGAATATCTAGGCATGATCATGTATATAGGCATCACGTCCATGACAAGTAGACCGAAACGATTCTGCATCTACTACTATTACTCCACTCATCGACCGCTATCCAGCATGCATCTAGAGTATTAAGTTAAAAACGGAGTAATGCCTTAAGCAAGATGACATGATGTAGAGAGATAAATTCATGCAATATGAAATAAACCCCATCTTGTTATCCTCGATGGCAACGATGCAATACGTGCCTTGCTGCCCCTTCTGTCACTGGGAAAGGACACCGCAAGATCGAACCCAAAGCTAAGCACTTCTCCCATGGCAAGAACTACCAATCTAGTTGGCCAAACCAAATGGATAATTCAAAGAGACTTGCAAAGATAACCAATCATACATAAAAGAATTTAGAGAAGATTCAAATATTATTCATAGATAGACTTGATCATAAACCCACAATTCATCGGTCTCAACAAACACACCGCAAAAAGAAGATTACATCGAATAGATCTCCATGAGAGAGGGGGAGAACTTTGTATTGAGATTCAAAGAGAGAGAAGAAGCCATCTAGCTACTAACTATGGACCCGAAGGTCTGAGATAAACTACTCACACTTCATCGGAGGGGCTATGGTGATGTAGAAGCCCTCCGTGATGACGGCCCTCTTCCGGCGGAGCTCCGGAACAGGCCCCAAGATTGGATCTCGTGGATACAGAAAGTTGCGGCATTGGAATTAGGTTTTTGGCTCCTGTTCTGATCGTTTGGGGGTACGTGTGTATATATAGGAGGAAGATGTACGCCGGAGGAGCAACGAGGGGCCCACAAGGCAGGGGGCGCGCCCTAGGGGGGGGCCTACCCTCGTGACCGCCTCTTTTGTTCCTTGGAGCAGGGTCCAAGTCTCTTGGATCACGTTCGGTGAGAAAATCACGTTCCTGAAGATTTTATTCCGTTTGGACTCCGTTTGATATTCCGTTTCTTCGAAACACTGAAATAGGCAAAAAACAGCAATTCTGGGCTGGGCCTCCGGTTAATAGGTTAGTCCCAAAAATAATATAGAAGTGGAAAATAAAGCCCAATATAGTCCAAAATAGTAGATAATATAGCATGGAGCAATCAAAAATTATAGATACGTTGGAGACGTATCATCCGTCCACTCAAAGTGTTCGGTGCGCCGGAGGAGGCGATAAAGGGGTAAAGCCTTTTCTCCGAAGCGGGAGATAAAGCGGCTTAGAGCCGCCACGCATCCTATTAACTTTTGAATTTGTTTGAGGTCTGTTGGGGTAGCCAACTGTGAGAAAGCTCGGATTTTGGCCGGGTTAGCTTCAATACCTCTACTGGAGACAATGAAACCCAAGAGATTTCCAGCTGGTATGCCGAAAACGCATTTTTCCGGATTGAGCTTAATGTCATATGTTCGGAGGTTGTCGAATGTGAGCCTCAAGTCGTCTATTAAAGATTCGACTTGTTTGGTTTTGACGACCACGTCGTCTACGTATGCCTCTATTGTTTTGCCGATTTGTTTCTCCAGACATGTCTGAATCATGCGCTGATATGTTGCGCTGGTGTTTTTGATCCCAAAAGGCATTGTGTTGAAACATAAGGGACCATACGGTGTGATGAATGCCGTTGCGGCTTGGTCGGACTTCGCCATCTTGATTTGGTGGTAACCGGAGTATGCGTCGAGGAAACACAATGACTCGTGTCCTGCGGTAGCATCGATAATTTGATCGATGCGGGGGAGGGGGAAGGGATCCTTTGGGCAAGCTTTATTGAGGTCCTTGAAATCGACACAAAGGCGCCAGGATTTATCCTTCTTTGGTACCATCACCAGGTTTGCTAGCCAGTCCGGGTGTTTTATCTCTCTGATGAATCCGGCCTCCAATAACTTGGCTAGTTCCTCTCCCATGGCCTGTCTCTTAGGTTCGGAGAAACGCCAAAGAGCTTGCTTGACCGGCTTGAATCCCTTTAGGATATTGAGGCTATGCTCGGCCAGCCTGCATGGGATTCCTAGCATGTCTGAGGGGTGCCAGGCGAATATGTCCCAATTCTCGCGCAGGAACTCTCGTAGTGCGGCGTCCACGGCGGGGTTTAACTGTGCCCCGATGGAGGCTGTTTTTGTAGGGTCCGTTGGGTGGACTTGGAATTTGACTGTTTCATCCGTTGGTTTAAAAGAGGTGGACTTGGATCTCTTATCGAGTATCACGTCGTCCCTGTCCACTGTGGAGCGTAGCGTGGTTAATTCCTCGGCCGAGAGGGCTTCGGATAATGCCTCGAGGGCCAGTGCGGCTGTTTTGTTTTCAGCGCGGAGTGCTGTGTCCGGATCACTGGCGAGAGTGATGATTCCATTGGGCCCGGGCATTTTGAGCTTCATGTACCCATAATGGGGTATACCTTGGAAGATCGTGAACGCCTCACATCCTAAAAGGGCGTGGTATCCACTGCTGAATGGGGCCACTTGAAATATAATTTCTTCGGACCTATAATTCTCTGGCGTATCGAATACCCCATCTAGTGTGATTTTCCCAGCGCATTGTGCCTCTCGACTGGGTATGATTCCTCTGAAGGTTGTGCTACTTTGCTCAATGTGGTTCCAGTCTATTTCCACTTTTTGAAGAGTTTCCTCGTAGATAAGGTTTAATCCGCTGCCGTCGTCCATGAGTACTTTGGTGAGTCGAAAGCCGTCCACAATTGGACTGAGGACCAGTGCGGCTGGTGCTCGGGATGTTCGGAATTTAGGTTCATCACTGGCATTGAAGGTAATGGCCGTGTCACTCCATGGATTTATTGCTGCTACGTGGCAGATTTCGGCCATGCTGCGGAGTGTTCACTTGCGCCTATTATTTGATGCAAATGTATCAAAGACTGTTAACACCGTATTGTTATCCATGGGATGGTGCTCTGTGGCATTTAGGATAAGAAGATCCTCACCACTTTTGGCCACCTGCCGGATTATCCAACATGCTCTAAGGCTGTGCGTTGGTATTGTATCCGCCGTACTATGGATTTAGCAGGGTCCGTTAAGCCATCCCTCCAGTATGGTTCCATGCCCTATAGAGGATTTTTGTTTCTTTGCAACTAGCTCGGGTGTCTTACGATAGTGCACCCTTTTACTTTGGACTGGGTGTATATTCGGAGCCGGATTATCCCAAAATTTTCAGGTGTCTCCCGATGAAAGCACCAATGTCGGTGCCAAAAACGGCGGATCTCGGGTAGGCGGTCCCGAACTGTGCGTCTAAGGCGGATGGTAACATGTAACGCCCTCGATGCGGCTATATCTCCCACGTGTCAAAGCACGACTTAGAGGCATAACCGCATTGAAAGCAATGTCGCAAGTGAGGTAATCTTCACACAACCCATGTAATACATAAGGGAAAGAGATACATAGTTGGCTTACAATCGCCACTTCACGCAATTACATGAATAAAGCATTACATCATCCAGATACAAACAAGGTCCGACTACGGAACCAAAATAAAAGAAGAACCCCAAATGCGACAAAGGTCCCCGATCGACCCCAACTGGGCTCCACTACTGATCAACTAGAACGAAACAACATAAAGGACACGATCTTCATAGAGCTCCTCCTTGAGCTTGGTTGCGTCATCTGCACGGACTCATCGGCACCTGCAAGCTGGTTTTGGAAGTATCTATGAGCCACGGGGACTCAGCAATCTCGCACCCTCGCGATCAAGACTATTTAAGCTTATGGGTAAGGTAAAGGTATGAGGTGGAGCTGCAGCAAGCGACTAGCATATATGGTGGCTAGCATACGCAAATGAGAGCGAGAAGAGAAGGCAAAGCACGTTCGAGAAAGTATGATCAAGAAGTGATCCTAAACAACCTACGTCAAGCATAACTCCAACACCGTGTTCACTTCCCGGACTCCGCCGGAAAGAGACCATCACGGTAACACACGCTGTTGATTCATTTTAATTAAGGTCAAGTTTAGGTTTTCTACAACCGGACGTTAACAAATTCCCATCTGCCCATAACCGCGGGCACGGCTTTCGAAAGTTCAAATCCCTGCAGGGGTGTCCCAACTTAGCCCATCACAAGCTCTCACGGTCAACGAAGGAATAGACCTCCTCCCGAGACATTCCGATCAGACTCGGTATCCCGGTACAACAAGACACTTCGACAAGTTAAAACAAATCCATCAACACCGCCCGAATGTGCCGACAAATCCCGATAGGAGCTGCACATATCTCTTTCTTAGGGCACACTTAGATTGTCTTAGGTACGGGTAGGACAGCCCAGAGTTGCCCCTGGTGGCCACCGGCAGCTGACAGGTTGGACCAACACTCAGAGGAGCACTGGCCCGGGGGTTTAAAATAATGATGACCCTTGGGCGCGCGACCCCCAAGGGAAAAGTAAAGGCTAGGTGGCGAATGGTAAAACCAATGTTGGGCATTGCTGGAAGAGTTTTACTCAAGGCAAACTGTCAAGGGGTTCCCATTATTACCCAACCGCGTAAGGAACGCAAAATCCGGGAACATAACACCGATATGACGGAAACTAGGGCGGCAAGAGTGGAACAAAACACCAGGCATAAGGCCGAGCCTTCCACCCTTTACCAAGTATATAGATGCATTAATTAAATAAGATATATAGTGATATCCCAACAAGTAAACATGTTCCAACTAGGAACAACATCTCCATGTTCCAACAAGGAACAAAACTTCAATCTTCACCTGCAACTAACAACGCTATAAGAGGGGCTGAGCAAAGCGGTAACATAGCCAATCAACGGTTTGCTAGGACAAGGTGGGTTAGAGGCTTGGTTCAACAATATGGGAGGCATGGTAAGAAAGTGGTAGGTATCGCAGCATAGGCATAGCAAAAGAGCGAGCAACTAGCAAGCAAAGATAGAAGTGATTTCGAGGGTATGGTCATCTTGCCTGAAATCCCGCAAGGAAGAAGAACGAGTCCATGAAGAAGACAAACGGAACGTAGACGAACGGGTCCTCACAATGCGACATTAACGGAACCAAACCGAAGAAGCAAACACCGGAAAAGAAGCACACAACATAGTAAACAACCAACACATGAACATGATATGATATGCGGGATGCGGTATGCGATGCATATGCATGATTGGACAAGGAATGCATGAACCTGGCCTCAACTTGGAAAACCAAGAGTGCCACTGGAAAGATGAGATGAAATCGCTTGAAAACAATATAAAGATCACCGGAATCGGAGTTACGGTTTGGAAATGGCAAGCAATTCAAATATGACACCGGTCTGCGATTTACAGCAAGTAGCCATCTAGATGCAACAAGATGAACATGCTACAGCACTCAAACATGGCAACAAAATACATGGCAGGGATGCATTCAAGATTCTTAACAAAATATGAACACTGAGCTACGGTCAATTCATCCCTTAATAGGTACAAACAAGCATGGCAAAAATGCAAACGGTAAACAGATCTCAAACTTAGTGAAACTAACACTTGTCTGGAATTTCAGATCAGGTAGCACACTTTGGAGCATGAAAACTAGATGCTACAGGAACTGAACATGGCAAAGTAAAGCATGGCATGGAGCTACTCAAAGATCTTAACAAAAGTCCCTTAGTGACCTTGAGCCAAAAGGGATCAGAAAATACAATTGCAAGCATGTGAACATGGCAAAAACACAATCAGTTCTCAGACTTAGTGAAAACTGGAGCATGCTGAAACAGATATCAAGTAGGCATGTTTACGAGCTCGATGCACTCACTACGGAGCAAGTCATGACTAGCTAAGCATACACCCATCAAGAATACACATAATACAAGCTAGACATGGCAAGAACAATAACACGGCATGCACGGATCAACTACAACATCCTCGGCAAAATCGCTAGCAAGTAGACAATCTGCCCAGATTCACGAAATAGCAAAAGTAGAGCTCGATTGACTCAAGCTAGGGTGCTCCATAATTACAAACAAAGACATGGATGGATAGAGCACTACAAGATTAACAAAAAATCCTTACTGATCATCCTCAAAAGAGTCACGGATCACTAGGAAACAACATGAACATATGGCAATATGAGATAAACAGGTCAAGGACTTAGTGGAAATGCTAAGTCCTAGAAATCAGCATTACCAAGTGCCTCACTTTGCAAGCTCGTGCTAGTCACCACACACATAACAAAAATACATGGATTGCACCTCTAGATACATGGCAAAACCCTTAACAAAACATATGTAGAGCTCAGGGGCATATCATGCACACAATAATCATGGCAAAAATGACAAATATCTAAATGGAGTAGTAGATCTGACAATTATCTCAAGTAGAACTCTTCTAACAGCATTTCGGGTATCAAGATAAACTCAAATGAAAATGATGCAATGGAATGAAATGATGTACTCTCTGAGACGAACATTTTGATATGCTATATGCATGAATCGGAGGTACGGATGCAAAGTTACGACACGATGAACATGTGCATATGAAACGTGGGAAACTCGGGGACTTGGTGGAATTTTACCCCGCGGGAAAAGTCAACGTGGGATGAGGTGGTGCGGGACGGCGCGGATCCGGGACGGAGGACGCCGTTTAGTTGCAGGGATGGGTGGATCTCATCCACCCTCCTCGGATCCGACCGGAGCGGGGCTCCGGCGAGACGTGGCGCTCTCCGGCGATCGCCGGCGACGAGGGAAGCAGCGACGCGACGAGGAGGCAGCGGGGAGGCGCGGCTCCTTCGGGGAGGTCCGGCCAGCGGCGGAGATCGGCGAGGGAGCTCAGAGGCGGGGCAGCTGCGTGGAAGCCGAGGTCGGGCGGCGGAAGTCCGGTGGGGTTCCGACCGCCGGAGGTGGCGCGGGCGGTGCAGACGTGAAGGTCGGCGAGGAGGCGAGGTTGGAGGCGGCGGCCGGGCGCGAAGTGCGGCAGCGAGCGCGGTGGCCGGTGCTGGCCAGGAGCGGCGGCCGGCGGCGAAGCGGCGGCGGCGAGGCGCATGACGGCGGCGGCGCTAGGGCAGAGTGGTGGCGGCGAACGGGCCCGGCGAGGCCCGGTTCGGCCCCGGGGCGGGCCGGATCTGGGCCCCAGGCGGCGGCGGCGATGTGGGGCGCTGGCGGCGGTGACGTGGCGGCTCCTGATTCGCTGACGGGCGGTGCGGACATGTCCGGCGGCGGTGTGGACATGTCCGTCGGTGGGAGGAGGACGAAGTTAGGGTTTGCACCGCGAATTTCGGGAGGGGAGCACCTATTTATAGGTAGAGGGAGCTAGGAGAGTCCAAATGAGGTGCGGTTTTTGGCCATGCGATCGTGATCGAACGACCGAGATGATGGAGATGGTTTTGGTGGGTTTTGGGCCACTTTGGAAGGGTGTTGGGCTGCAACACACACAAGGCCTTTTCGGTCCGTCGGTTAACCGTTGGAGTATCAAACGAAGTCCAAATGGTACGAAACTTGACCGGCGGTCTACGGTAGTAAACCAAGGCCACTTGGCAAGTCTCGGTCCAATCCGGAAATGTTTAATCCCCACACATGAAAGAAAGGTAGAAATGACCACCGGAGGAGAACGAAGCGCCGGAATGCAAAACGGACAACGGGGAAAATGCTCGGATGCATGAGACGAACACGTATGCAAATGAAATGCACATGATGACATGATATGCAATGCATGACACGCAAGCAATGACAACACAACAACAGCGAATAACTGGACGACACCTGGCACATCGGTCTCGGGGCGTTACAACACTCCACCACTACAAGAGGATCTCGTCCCGAGATCTAGAATGGCACCGGAGGGAAAAACGGAGGAGAAAGAGAAGCGGTAAAACTAAGTTGCTTCATTGACAAACGAGTGAAACCAAAGAACCTTGAAAAGGTTAAGCCATACGAGAAAATAATACAACGGAGATGAACGAAGTTGAAAACACTCCATTAGAAAAAGAAACAAGGAAGAACGAATTTTGACAGCACTCCGGTTGAAAAGAGATGAAAGACTAGATAGGAAGAAAAGAGCTTGAGCAAAGGACACGACACTCCGGTTAAATGGACAATCATTAAAAGAACATGATCTTAGATAAACGAGATGATGGGTTGAGAAGAGCAACATCACAATACCTCCGAAACAAAAGAATAGAAGATAGATAATTGAAATAGAAGAATGGAGAAGAAAATGCCAACTTCTGCCACAAAAGAGCTTGAAAAGGCATCTATAGGAGAAGGGTCGAACGGAGTTGTTGGAAACCCAACAATGAAAAGATAGGCTTGAAGTGGGCTTATGGAAAACATCTCAAAGCCAAGAGGTGAAAATCTGCCACTAACGGAAAACGATAGATTGGATTGATAACAACAAGGAGATGAGAAACTTATTTCACCGGGAGGATAGATGAATAACTTGGGTCATTTATAAACACCATAGATAGCAACAATCCTTAGGGAAGGCTTTAGGTGAAATATAACCCAAGGTAATCCCAATGACGAGATTGGTGGATTTAAAATACCTCATTCTTAATAACATGTGAATCATGAAACATGAACTCAAATTATCAAGAATGACATAATACCACCTCCAATAATTCGGAAGAAAGAATTGCACTCCAGATAGCAAGAAGAAGAAAACTTGAGTTCCCCTGAAAAGAATCTTGACGAACACTTCGAGAAGGAATGTAAATCCTTGATGAACCATCATGTAGAGCCTTCATGAAGAACTCCGGTAAACAAAAGATAACGAAAAGAGAGAGAAGTTGACAACACAGGGTGAAACCTTGTGATGATTTAGATGGATCTCCGTGATAATTAGGGCTTGGAACTCCGGGAAAGAAAGATGAGCACTAGAAACCAAGAATAAGTATAATGAGCCACTCTGGAAAACAGGAATTGAATAAACTCAATGAAGCAAGAATAAGAATTACATTATGCTTATCCTTCACCAATTAAATTGATGACAATCAATGGATTCGACATATTACTTATTCTCGTAAAAAAGATTAAGAGAGATATAGCGTCAAACTTGGGAAGGTCTTCAACGAACCACCGGTAGAATTGAAACAACCAATAAATTGATATGATACACGAAGGAAGAAGAATCTTGAACGAACCACCATAGGAATTGCAAATGAACGAATAAAAGATAACGAATCACCTAAAAGGAATTAGAGAACGAATGAAAATACTTGATGGAAATTAGATCCACGAGAACAAAAGATCATGAGCTGATTAGAGAATATCGAATGATGCACCAGTGAGATTTGGGGAACGAGAGCTGAAAGCTGAGAATGAACAAGTCTTCTGAAATGATGGACTCTGGATAATCGAACTGAAAATACCCTTGAAATGCTCCGGATGGGTGAAAAGAATTCTCACGATCAAAACAATTACGAGATGATGGCAACAAGCTAGAATCACGAATCTTGAAGAGAATGGAGCAAGATTGAGAGAAAATCTTCTTCGGTCTCCAAAATCTGAGAATTACGACGAGAAACACCACCATGAATTGTTGAGGCACCGGAATAAAGAAGAATATAAAAGTTGAATCAATGATGAAATGAATTTGAAAGATCTTGGAGAAGGACATTTGACTGATGATAATTCATTCTTACATCAAACTTTGACAAGAAATTTGAGGATATCTCCGGGAAATAAGAAGAGTCAGGTAAGATCCTGGGAAAAGACCTGTGGGTTAGGGCCCACTCAAAAGAAACACCGTTGAACGGTTACTTGAAAAAGGAGAATGCACCGATTGAATTAAATGGCTTGAATGAGATAACATCCTCGAAAGAGCTTGAACGAAAGCAGAGTGGAAAACACGAATCTTCGAGATATCTTGAGCACTCCGGAACAATAGAATAGCGAGAGGTGAACGATTAAGAATTGCACCGGCATGAGAAAACATTGAAATTCGGAAAAGAATATGATCAACACCGAAAGCTTGAATTGGTTCCACCGGAGAAGAAAAAGAATGGATAATGGTGAACTAGAAACTTCATTAAAATCTTCATGAGCATCACCGGGTACGAACATGAAGGAAGAAGAATGGAGAGACTTCCATAATAAAATGGATACTTGATAAAGAAATCCGAGTCCTAGGAGAAAAAACAAAGGGAGGGAGGGTGGGAAAAACAAAGACAATTTGGAATGGGTGAAACGAACACCGTTGAGAAGAACTGATACTTGATCTTGCTGATGTTGAAAGGATCGGATCCACTTGAAGAGAAAACACACCGGTTGAAAAAGAATTAACATGACAATCTCGATTATCAAGAAGGATTTGCATTCACATAGAAATGTGAGAACACCACTTAGGAAAAGTATGGAATCAACATTTGACATTGAAGCAACTCGAATACCACAACTGAAAACAAAACCAAGGATTGGCTTGCAAAATAAGCCGAAACAAACATATGATAGAGATTTCGTCCGAAGTTTTCATGGTGGGGCCTACACGTGCTCGATCGTACAGCACCATCATGTACAAGGCAGTGCACATGACATACGAAGCGTCCCCGAGTCAGCATAGCCAAGGACTCTTTAAGACACAACGAGACCACTGTAAAACCGACCGTGAATAGGCGGACCACTAGACGTCGAACCCCAATTTCAAATCATACATCTGTCGGAAAGATATCCTAAGAGCTACTAGAATTCCCACTTATAAACTCCCGAAATTTTTCGGTTATGCAATCAGGTGTTGGGGATACAGGGGAAGCATAATATCTCACCCAAAACTAGCAAATCCTACGTCCAGTTGTATCCATCCTTCAACACATAACCAAGAAACCTTCCGAAATCGTCTACCTCAACCTTCGAAAAGCATCTGTTATACGAGTTATGGCGATACTCCCGAACTCCCGCCCCAGTACTGGGTGGCGTCGAGGTTATCTCACCAACGAACTGCATAAAAGAGATTTTCGATGTCGGCATACTAAACTCAGGTATTCCAGAACTGCAACGATAAAATTATGACGACAACACCTCAGAGCTCAACTCCCCGGGACACTTCCACAAAACCCCTGACAGGAGGCACCAAGACAATGTTCTCGTCATAAAACCATCGGAACGATTCCAAGATACCCGCGTGATCCTAAATTTTTTTTAGTGAAATTTGAGAAGAGAAGAGTCAAAACTCTACGTCAGGATGCCTTACCAGAGCGATGAGGAGACTGGGAAGTAAAAAGAATTCCTAAACTCTCCGATATATAATTCCTAAATGACTCAAAACATTTTTCTAGACACAACTCGGCTGCTAAAACGATCAAGCAATGGGGCTCCTAAGGTCGGGGAAGGCTCTGATACCAACTTGTAACGCCCTCGATGCGGCTATATCTCCCACGTGTCAAAGCACGACTTAGAGGCATAACCGCATTAAAAGCAATGTCGCAAGTGAGGTAATCTTCACACAACCCATGTAATACATAAGGGAAAGAGATACATAGTTGGCTTACAATCGCCACATGTCAATCTAAGCATACACCCATCAAGAATACACATTATACAAGCTAGACATGGAAAGAACAATAACATAGCATGCACTGATCAACTACAACATCCTCGGCAAAATCGCTAACAAGTAGACAATCTGCCCAGATTCACGAAATAGCAAAAGTAGAGCTCGATTGACTCAAGCTAGGTTGCTCCATAATTGCAAACAAAGACATGGATGGATAGAGAACTACAAGATTAACAAATCATCCTTAGTGATCATCCTCAAAAGAGGCACGGATCACTAGGAAATAACATGAACATATGGCATATTGATAAAAACTGTCCAAGGACTTTGTGGAATTGCTAAGTCCCTGAAATCAGCATTAACAAATGCACCACTTTTCAAGATTGTGCTAGTCACCACACATATCACAAAAATACATGGATTTCACCTCTAGAAAGATGGCAAAGCATATAACAAAACTCATGTAGAGCTCAGGGGCATATCATGCACACAATAATCATGGCAAAAATGACAAATAGCTAATTGGAGCAGCAGATCTGGCAATTATCTCAAATAGCACTCTTCCAACAGCATTTCGGGCATCAATATGAACCCAAATCAAAATGATGCAATGAGATGAAATGATGTACTCTCTGAGGCGAACATTTTGATATGCTATATGCGCAAAACGGATCTACAGATGCAAAGTTATGGCACGATGAACAAGGGCATATAAACTGTAGACTTAGAAAAAAAAGGAAGTCAACCCTTAGGTTTTCCTGATCCAGATCTGAGGCGCGGAATCCGAGGACCGCCCGGGTCGGCGCCGGAGTTTGACGGGGAGGCCGCCGGAGTTGTCCTTGCCGCGGAGGAGGAGGGGGCCGGCCGGATCTCCCCCGGCGACGAGGTGGACGGGGGAGGCGGGGGTCGGCGCTGGCGGAAGACGGCGAGGCGAGGCGGACGGTGGCCGGGCACAATGGGGCGGCGAGGTTGCCTGAGTAGGCGGCGCGGCGGCCGGAGTTGGCCGGCCTCGAGCAAGGCGGCGGCGGGACGCTCGGGCGCGGGGCGGCTCGGGCCGCGGGGGCCTGCCCCGGGCCGCGCGGGCCGGCGCGGTGGGAGACGGCAACGGCGAGTGGCAGTGTGACACATGGCAGCGGCGGCGCGGGTCGGACGTGTCCGGCCCGGCGAATTTTGTCCGGCGGCGGCGGATGGAGTGGATCTAGGGTTTTTGGGAGAGGGGAACCGAGAATTTCGGAGGGGGTGTATTTATAGGCATGGAGGGAGCTAGGAGTGTCCAAATGAGGTGCGGTTTTCGGCCACGCGATCGTGATCGAACGCTCTAGATGATGGAGAGGGTTTTGGTGGGTTTTGGGCCAAATTGGAGGGGTGTTGGGCTGCAACACACACGAGGCCTTTTCGGTCCCTCGGTTAACTATTGCAGCATCAAACGAAGTCCAAATGGTATGAAACTTGACAGGCGGTCTACCGGTAGTAAACCAAGGCCGCTTGGCAAGTCTCGGTCCAATCCAGAAATGTTTACTCCCCACACACGAAAGAAAGGTAGAAATGACCACCGGAGGAGAACGGAGCGCCGGAATGCAAAACGGACAACGGGGAAAATGCTCGGATGCATGAGACAAACACGTATGCAAATGCAATGAACATGATGAGATGATATGAGACGCATGACAACGACAACAACACACAGAGACAAAAAACCCGAACCCGAGGAAATAAAATAACTTAGCACCGGAAATGGCAAGAGTTGGATTACATATTAGGTAAATCATATCCGGGGTGTTACAACACTCCACCACTACGAAAGGATCTCGTCCTGAGATCTAGGACTGGAAGAACGCCGGGTACTCAGAACGGAGGTGATCCTCGCGTTCCCAGGTGGCTTCACGGTCGGCATGGTGTGACCACTTGACTTTGAGGAATTTGATTGACTTATTGCGAGTCTTGCGTTCAGTCTCTTCAAGAATAGCCACGGGGTGCTCACGATAAGAGAGATCTTCTTGGAGCTCAATGTCTTCGAAGTTCACGGTGCGATCATCTGTCTTGAAGCACTTGCGGAGCTGAGAGATATGGAACACGTCATGCACATTTGCAAAGTTTGAAGGAAGCTCGAGTTGATAGGCGAGATCGCCTCTCTTGCTGACGATCTTGAAAGGTCCCACGTATCTAGGGGCAAGCTTCCCTTTGATACCAAAGCGACGAGTACCTTTCATAGGAGAGACGCGGAGGTAAACATGATCTCCGATCTCGAAAGCCAAATCACGGTGCTTACTATCATAGTAGCTCTTCTGGCGGGATTGCGCTGCTTTGAGGTTATCTCGAATGACTCTGCACATTTCCTCTGCCTCTGTGATTAAGTCATTTCCCAGAAGTTGACGTTCACCGGTTTCGGACCAGTTGAGAGGGGTACGACACTTCCTGCCATACAGAATTTCGAATGGGGCCTTGCCCGAACTTGCTTGAAAACTGTTGTTGTAGGAGAATTCAGCATATGGAAGACAATCCTCCCACTTCATGCCGAAGGAGATCACACAAGCCCTGAGCATATCTTCAAGAATCTGGTTGACACGCTCGACTTGACCGCTAGTTGAGGATGGAAAGCTGTGCTGAAGCGGATGTTGGTGCCCATGGCCTTCTGAAAAGACTCCCAAAACATGGAGGTAAAGATGCTGCCATGGTCTGAAGAGATCACCTGTGGAATACCGTGCAGCGAGACAATTCGTGAGGTATAAAGCTCCGCCAATTGAGCTGCAGTGATAGACTCTTTGATAGGCAGAAAGTGAGCCACTTTAGTGAGTTTGTCGATGACAACGAATATAGCATCATTGCCACGCTTGGACTTTGGAAACCCAGTCACGAAGTCCATCTCAATGTGGTCAAACTTGCATTCTGGAATGGCAAGAGGTTGGAGGAGACCAGCTGGCCTTTGGTGTTCTGCCTTCACTCTTCTGCAGACATCACACTCATTCATGAACTGAGCAATCTCGCGCTTCATTCGAGTCCACCAATAAGCCTGCTTGAGGTCCTGATACATCTTCGTGCTCCCAGGGTGGATGGAGAGGAGAGAATTGTGAGCCTCGTTCATGATAACCTTACGGAGGTCGCCTTTGGGCACAACAATACGATCCTCGAAGAAGAGAGTATCCTTGTCATCAAGGCGGTAGCACTTGTACTTGGGTTGACTCTTGGCAATCCCAATCTTCACCTTTTTCACCATAGCATCAAGAAGCTAGGCTTGGCGAATCTGGTCTTCCAAGGTAGGAGAGACTTGAAGGTTGGCGAGGAAACCTTGAGGAACAACTTGCAGATTAAGTTTGCGGAAAGCTTCACAAAGCTCGGGTTGATACGGCTTGAGAATCATACTGTTGCAATAAGCCTTCCTGCTCAATGCGTCAGCAATCACATTGGCCTTGCCTGGAGTATACTCGATACTCGGATTATACTCTTGAATCATTTCGACCCATCGAGTCTGCCTGAGGTTGAGATTAGGCTGAGTGAAGATGTACTTGAGACTCTTGTGGTCAGTGAAAATGTCCACTTTTCTTCCCAATAAGAGATGTCTCCAAGTCAAAAGAGCATGCACAGCTGCCGCCAACTCGAGGTCATGAGTGGGGTAGTTCTTCTCGTTGGGCTTCAACTGGCGAGAGGTACAAGCCACAAATTTCTTCTCTTGCATCAACACTGCACCGAGACCTTGGAGAGAGGCATCGCAGAAGACCTCGAACGGTTTGGATTCATCAGGAGGAGTCAGAACTGGAGCAGTGACCAGTTTCTCTTTCAAAGTGTTGAAAGTGATGTCACATTCCGGAGACCAAACGTACTTGATGTGCTTCTGGAGAAGATTTGAAAGAGGCTTCGCGATCTTTGAAAAGTTCTCAACGAACCTTCGACAGTAGCTTTCGAGACCGAGGAAGCTACGGAGTTGCTTCACGTTCTGAGGTGGTTCCCAATTCACAATTGCAGACACCTTCTCAGGATTCACCGCAATGCCCTTGGCAGAGATGATATGCCCAAGATAAAGAACCTCATTGAGCCAAAACTCGCACTTTGAGAACTTGGCGTAGAACTGGTGTTCCCTGAGCTTATCGAGTACCAAACGCAAGTGCTTGGCATGATCTTCCTTGTTCTTCGAAAAGACCAGAATGTCGTCGAGATAGACCAAAACAAAGTCATTGGTGTAGGCGTTGAAGATGAAGTTCATCATGCGAGAGAAAGTCGGAGGAGCGTTGATGAGGCCAAAAGACATGACAGTGTATTCATATGAACCATAGCTTCTCCTGAAAGCCATCTTGGGAATATCTTGCTCACAGATTCGAATCTGGTGATAGCCCATACGGAGATCAAGCTTGGAGAATACTTGGGCACCTTTGAGTTGTTCGAACAGCTCGTTGATGTTTGGAAGTGGGTATTTTTTATTGATAGTCTTCTTGTTCAATGGACGGTAGTCAACACAAAGTCGGTCCGTTCCATCCTTCTTCTTCACAAAAAGTACACCACAACCCCACGGAGAAGAGCTAGGTCGGATGAGACCCATTCGCTCTTGAATATCAAGTTGCTTCTTCAGCTCCTTCAACTCTTCAGGTCCGAGCTTGTAAGGACGCTTGCAAACCGGTTCCGTGCCAGGCTCAAGATCGATAACGAATTCAACTGGCCGGTGCGGAGGCATTCCTGGAAGCTCTTCTGGAAATACGTCTTGATATTCACAAACGACTGGAATTTGCGAGATGACATCCAGTTCACCCTTCTCATTTAGAGAAAACAGGCGGATGGTATCATCACGAGCGGCAAAGACAATTACATCCTCAGACGAATGAGTCAATTGAATCTGCCTGGCTGCACAATCAAGCTGAGCCTTGTGCTTAGAAAGCAAATCCATTCCGAGAATAAGATCAATATCCGAGTTACCAAGAACCACCAGAGAAGAAAGGAACTTGTAGTCGCCCAATGTGATAGTAACATCTGGCACCTCCAGACTTGCACTCAAGTGTTTTCCAGGAGAAACGATATCCATTTGTTTACCCAAATGAGAAGAAACGAATTCATGCTTGGTAAAAAATGGCTTTGACATGAAACAATGCATTGCACCAGTGTCAAAAAGAACTCTTGCAGGAATATCATTAACAGGAAGGTTACCCATCATGACAGCTGACGAGTCCTCTGCCTGAGCTGCATTCATCAAATTGACCTTGGCGTGCTTGGGGTTATGCTTGACCACAGCTATACTTGCCGATCTCACAGGAGGAGGAGGAGGAGGGAGACGCCTCTGATTGAAGCATTTGTTGGCATAGTGACCCTTCTGTTGGCACTTGTTGCACGTGACCTCTGAAAGCGGACGGTGATACGGAGCACTCGATCTTGGAGCTTGAGATGAAGTCTTGTTCTGGAAGCCAGGGTTGGGTGGGTGGGAAGATCCACTGCCACCTTTGCTCTTCTGCTGATACGGCTGACGGAACGGAGGAGGAGGAAGCCAATACTTCTGCTGCTTGGCCACTTGAGTAGAGGAAGAAGGAGTAGCATCTCTGACTCGCTTCTTGGAAGCATCACACTTCAGCTGAGCAGCCTCTTGCTTCAATGCCATGTTGTAGAACTCATCGTACCTCAAGGGCTCAAAGAGAACAAGAGCTAGCTGAATTTCTTCTCTGAGACCACCCCTAAACTGGTATATCATGCTCTTCTCATCAGGGACGTCCTGCTTAGCAAAGCGGGCGAGCTTCTGAAACAACTTGTTGTAGTCATAGACAGACAAAGAGCCTTGCTTCAGGTTGCGGAATTCCTCACGCTTGCTTTCAACCACGCTCTGAGGAATATGATGAGCTTTGAAGTCTTGACGGAATTCATCCCAGGTAATCACACGGCCTCCTCTGGAATCTTTGTACTGCTGGAACCATTCTGCACCTTGGTCTTTGAGTTGGAAGGAAGCGAACTTGACAAAGTCCTCAGGCATGACGTTACTGCACTCGAAATGCTTGCACAAGTCCACAAGCCAATCATCAGCATCAGTAGCCTCAACACAATTGCTGAAGGTCTTTGGCTGGTTTGCAAGGAACTGGTTGAGTGTAGCAAAGTGATTCTGATTGTTGCCTTGGTTGCCTTGGTTCGCTTGGTTGCGCTCTTGAAGAATTTGCATGATCAACTGCGTGTTTGCATTGGTAGCAGCCATCACAGCTTGCCATGCCTCCGGAGGAGGAGGAGGTGGTGGCGGATCCTGATTCTGATTATGATTGCTGCTCTTAGCGGGAACCATCCTGAAGAGGGTGACATCCGTTAGCACATCGACAGATAAAATTGAAGCTGAATCAAGCGGGATGAAATTGCAACATATAGTCTTCACATCTGAACAAAATGAACGAATGCATTCCACTTGAAATGGTCACATATCCATAAATTGAGAAGCCACTTAGACTTTAGGTAGAGGAATAAATCAACAAGGTACGGATCAAGAACGAATACTCGATAAGAAATCCCAATCTCAAACCAAATATCCATGGAATAAGAACTAGAGCTACAAGAATTCCCACCTATGAAACTCCCGAACCTTTTCGGTTATGCAATCAGGTGTTGGGGATATAGGGGAAGCATAATATCTCACCCAAATCTAGCAAATCCTACATCCAGTTGTATCCATCCTTCAACACATAACCGAGAAAAACTTCGGAAACCATCTACCTCAACCTTCGAAAAGCATCCGTTATACAAGTTATGGAAATACTCCCGAACTCCCGCCCCAGTACTGGGTGGCGTCGAGGTTATCTCACCAACAACTGCATAAAAGAGATTTTCGATGTCGGCGTACTAAACTCAGGTATTCCAGAACTGCAACGGTAAAATTGTGACGACAACACCTCGGAGCTCAACTCCCCGGGACACTGCCACAACCCCTAAATGACAGGAGGCACCAAGAACAATGTTCTCGTCACAAATCCATCAGAACGATTCCAAGATACCCGCGTGATCCTAATTTTTTTTTGTGAAATTTGAGAAGAGAAGAGTCAAAACTCTACGTCAGGAAGCCTTACCAGAGCGATGAAGGGACTGGGGAGTAAAAAGAATTCCTAAACTCTCCGATATATAATTCCTAAATGACTCAAAACAATTTTTCTAGACTCAACAACGGCTGCTAAAAACGATCAAGTAGTGGGGGCTCCTAAGGTCGGGGAAGGCTCTGATTACCAACTTGTAACGCCCTCGATGCGGCTATATCTCCTACGTGTCGAAGCACGACTTAGAGGCATAACCGCATTGAAAGCAATGTCGCAAGTAAGGTAATCTTCACAACATCCCATGTAATATAGATAATAAAAGGGGAAGGTACATAGTTGGCTTACACTCGCCACGTCAAACAAAGTACATAAATAGCATTACATCATCCAATCACTCATGGCCCGACTACGGTGCCAAAATAAGAGATCAACCCAACATGCGACATGGTCCCGATCGCCCCAACTGGGCACCGCTACTGATCATCAGGGAAAGACACATAGTAACGGCGTGAGTCCTCGTCGAACTCCCACTTGAGCTCAGGCGCGTCATTTGGAACGGAGTCATCAGGCCCTGCATCTGGTTTGGAAGTAATCTGTGAGCCACAGGGACTCAACAATCTCGCACCCTCATGATCAAGACTATTTAAGCTTATAGGTAAGGCAAGGTAATATGTGGAGCTGCAGCAAGCGACTAGCATATATGGTGGCTAACCTGTTCACAAAAGAGAGTGAGAAGAGAAGGCAAAGCATGAACAAATAACTAGAGAACAACCTGCGGCAAGCATTACTCCAACACCGTGTTCACTTCCCGGACTCTGTCGAGAAGAGACCATCACGGTAACTCACACAGTTGATTCATTTTAATTAAGTTAAGGTTCAAGTTATCTACAACCGGACATTAACAAATTCCCATCTGCCCATAACCGCGGGCATGGCTTTCGAAAGTTCAAATCCCTGCAGGGGAGTCCCAACTTAGCCCATGACAAGCTCTCACGGTCAACGAAGGATAAACCTTCTCCCAAGACATTCCGATCAGACTCGGTATCCCGGTTCTACAAGACACTTCGACAAGTTAAAACAAATCCAGCAACACCACCCGAATGTGCCGACAAATCCCGATAGGAGCTGCACATATCTGGTTCTCAGGGCACACTCAGATAGGTCAAGCTACGAGTAAAAACCAAACCTCGAGTTTCCCCGAGGTGGCCCCGCAGGCTGCCCGGTTCGGACCAACACTCAGAGGAGCACTGGCGGGTTGGAGTCAACAGCCGCTTGCTGAGTTGATGAAGTCCCCAGGCCGACTGGTGCGGTTCCTAGGCCGAGTTCTGGAATCTTCGAGTCCGCTGCCGCAGTCCCCGGGCCGGGCTCGCCTGAGGCGGCTTTGGAGTCGTCCGCCAAAGTCCCCGTTCTGACTGCCGGAGCTTTGGAGTCGGATCCACCGTCTTCGGGAGGAGCCGGCACAAAAATGGAGTCTGATTCTGGTGAAGGCTTGACAGACGGCTTGAGGAGGCGTTGAAGGGCGACGCTAGATGGAATTTCTTGGCAGGTAGAGCCGATTCGTGCCAAGGCGTCTGCTTGGTCGTTGTCGTTTCTTGGCATGTGGAGGAACTCGCACCCCTCGAAATACCCGCTGAGTTGCTGCACGAGGAAACGGTAGCTCGCCATGTTTGCGTCTTTCGCGTCCCAGTCGCCAGATGACTGTTGGACCACCAAGTCCGAGTCGCCATAACACAAGATCCGGCGGATGCCAAGTTCTTTGGCAAGCCGGAGCCCGTGAATGAGCGCCTCGTACTCGGCCACGTTGTTGGAGACGGCAAAATGGATTTGCAGTGCATATTTGAGCTTGTCGCCTTTGGGAGAGGTGAGGACGACGCCGGCTCCCAAGTCGGTGCGCATCTTGGAGCCGTCGAAGTGCATCCGCCAATGGGTGGAGTCAGGCGCTGGAGGCAGGTACTAGGTCTCGACCCAGTCAACGAGGAAGTCGGCCAGTGCTTATGACTTGATAGCGGTGCGAGGCTGGTAGTAGATGGTGTAAGGAGCCAGCTCTATGGCCCACTTGGCCACTCGACCAGAGGCATCTCGGCTACCGATGATCTCGGCAAGCGGGGCCGTGCAGACCACCGTGATTGGATGCTCTTGGAAGTAAGGCTTCAATTTGTTGGCGGCAAAGTGTACGCCATAGCACATCTTCTGGTAGTGGGGGTAGTTCTGCTTGGAGGTCGACAGTACCTCGCTCAGATAATATACCGGTCTCTGGACAGGCAGCGCCTTGCCTTCCTCCTTGCGCTCCACTACAATGACTGTGCTGACTACTCGGCTGGTGGCGGCGATGTACAGGAGCATAGGCTCCTTGGGAGTCGGAGTCGCCAGGACGGGTGGAGTAGTCAGCATCTTCTTCAATTGGTGAAAAGCTTCGTCCACCTTATGGTTCCACTCGAAAAAAGTGGTCTTCTTCATGAGCTGGTATAAGGGGAGAGCTTTCTCGCCCAGCCGACTGATGAATCGGCTGATGGATGCTAAGCAGCCGGTGAACTTCTACATGTCCAGCAGTCGGCTGGGTACCTCCATTCTCTCAATGGCCTTGATTTTTACTGGGTTGCATTCTATGCCGCGTTCAGAGACCAGGAAACCTAGCAGCTGGCCGGCTGGTACTCCAAAGACGCACTTCTCGGGGTTGAGCTTGATCTGGAATCGGCGCAGGTTCTCAAAGGTCTCCTTGAGGTCTTCCAGCAGTGTTCCACGCTTCTCCGTCTTCACCACCACATCATCCACGTAGACATGGGCGTTCCTGCCGAGCTGCTTGAGGAGACACTTCTGCATGCAACGCTGAAAGGTGGCGCCGGCATTTCTCAAGCCAAACGTCATGGTGAGGTAGCAGAATGCTCCAAACGGCATGATGAAGGCGGTTTTCAATCTGTCAGCCGGGTTCAGCTTGATCTTGTGATATCCTGAGTATGCATCCAAGAAACTCAACAGCTCGCATCCGGCTGTGGAGTCTATCACCTGATCGATTCTTGGTAGAGCAAATGGGTCCTTGGGGCAGGCCTTGTTGAGGCTCGTGTAGTCAATACACATTCGCCACTGCTTGTTCTTCTTTAGTACCAGGACCGGATTTGCCAGCCACTCCGGAAAGAAAACTTCCATAATGAAGCCGGCTGCTAAGAGCCGGGCTATCTCTTCTCCGACAACTCTTCTTTTCTCTTCTGATAAGCGGCGCAGGGGCTGCCTGACCGGTTTTGCATCAGATTGGACATGTAACTTGTGCTCGGCGAAATCCGTCGGTACACCTGGCATGTCTTTGGGAGACCATGCGAAGATGTCCCGATTCTCACGGAGGAAATCGACGAGCTCGCCTTCCTATTTGCTGTCGAGGTTTGCACCTATGACAGCGTACCTCTCTGGGTGCTCCAGATCCAAGGGTATCTTCTTTGTCTCTTTGGCCGGCTTGAACGAACCCTCAGCTTCCAACTCCTTCGAGTCGGGCGATATCTCCGGCTGCTTGCCGGCCATCGCCACAACTCGTTCAAGGAGTCGCTTCTCGGCTGCAATCACCAGGGACTCGGCCAGCCGACTGCTCTCGGTCGCGCAAGCGGACGACTTCCGGTAGTCGCCGGCCACAGTCAGAATTCCCCTGGAACTGGGCATCTTCATCTTGAGGTAGGCGTAGTGGGGGACCGCCATGAATTTGGCCAAGGCGGGTCGGCCAAGTAGCGCATGGTATGGGCTCTCAAGGTCCAC
Organism: Triticum urartu; assembly: GCF_003073215.2. Taxonomy (NCBI): domain Eukaryota; kingdom Viridiplantae; phylum Streptophyta; class Magnoliopsida; order Poales; family Poaceae; genus Triticum; species Triticum urartu. The sequence continues at coordinate 115,883,381 of NC_053026.1, read as the reverse complement.
CACCTCAAACCAAACAGACTCTCTTCGGAAGTGATCTTTGTCCCCAAAGAGGACTTCAATCAAGATCTTGCCGATTGGTGAGCAGGAAAGCCCAGGAACAATGCCGTGGAACACAGTCCAGCTGTTCTGAAGTTGTCTTTGCTTGATTCCTAACTTCTCCATGGTGTCCTTGTATAGGATATTGATGCTGCTGCCTCCGTCTATCAGAACTCGTGAGAAACGCGCGGCCCGTTTGTCCGTAGCAAAGGTGGCGTCCAGGACCAAGGCGTAGGAGCCCGGACTCGGCATCACTTCTGGGTGGTCGGCCCTGCTCCAGCTGATGGGCTTCTCAGACCAGTGCATGAACTCTGGCGTCTCTGAGGCTACTGCGTTCACCTCTTGTCGCTGCAGCCGCCTGCTGCGTCGATCATCAGCCACGCTGGTGAACACCACGTAGGCTCCGTGCTCTTTAGGGTATTCGTCTTGCACTGCGCCGACTGCCTTACTGCCAGCTGCTGGGGCGGAGGCGGAGGCGGCTGCCCAGCAGGCGGGGGTGGCAGGAGGCCGTCTCCCTTGGTGATCCTGGTGAGCCAGTGGCACTTCCGGGTGGTGTGATTCGACGGCTTCGCGCCGCTGTGGAACTTACAAGGCCCATCCAAGGTCTGCTCGTAGGAGAAGGCCGGCAACCAGTTTGGCTTGCCGCCTTTCGGTCGCTTGGGCGGAGGCTGCTCTTCTGGCTGCTGGGCTTCAACGGTCGCGACCTGTCGGCTACCGGAAGCTGGCTGCGGGGCCTTGCGCTTGTTGTCGCCCTGCTGTTGTCACCGGCCGGCGTCTGCCGCCGGGGTTCTTGAAGCTTGAGGAGCCACTTTGCCAGTCGTGCTGATTTGGATTTCCGCCTTCATGGAGGAGTCGGCCGTGGCGTACTTGTCCGCTATGATCAGCAGCTCCTCGAGGGTTTCTGGCTCGTCGCAGAGGAGCTTGTGCTTGAGGAGGGTGCCTTCTCGGCACCCGGCCGTGAAGTACTCAATGGCCTGCACCTCGTGCACGCCCTTGCAGGAGTTCCGGACCTCGGCCCAACGCGTGAGGTAGTCGCGAGTCGACTCATCAGGGCCTTGCACGCACAAGGAGAGCTGACGAGGCTTGGGAGGACGCTTGTATGTGCTGGTGAAGTTGCGGACGAACGCTTCGGTGAAGTCGACCCAGCTGTTGATGCTGCAGGGCTTTAGGCTGTTCAGCCATGTCCGGGCCATGCCCTGGAGCAGGAGCGGAACGTACTTTACGGCGACGCGCTTGTTGCCTTTTGCTATGCTGACAGCCGTGGAGTAATCGACTAGCCGGTCTTCCGGCTTCACGGAGCCGGTATACTTGGGCGTGTCTCTCGGGAGCGTGAACCCTCTGGGAAAGGGCTCGTCCCGAATGCGGGGCCCGAAACAAGGCGGACCCAGCTCGTCTTCTTCCAGCGCCAGGGACCGGTGAAGTCGGTCGATCCGGTGGCGGGCGTCATTCTCTCCAACTCCCTCTCGGCGGCCAAGTCGGTCACCGAGAGTCAGATGATCAACAGGCGGTGGGGAGACTCGCCTCTCCTTGCGGGGAGGGGGAGGCGGATAGTCGTCCCGTCGTTCCACTGCTCTTGGGCGGCCGTCTCGGTCGCGCTCTATGGTAATCCGAGTCCGACTGTGGCTGACAGCTGGCTCCTTGTCCTTCCTTCCTCGGGCACCACCAGTCGGCGTCCGAGACGTCGCGCCTTGATCTCGGTGCGGGTCGTCATTTGGCCGCTGCGGCGCCTCCGTGCGGCAGCCGGCCTCATTCTGCGCGGCGGCCGCGTCGAGGAGCCGCTAGACTCGCTCCATCATGAGGCGGCGCTCCTCGCCCTTGAAATTGTCCAGCTCGTCCGCCGCTGCCTGGGCGGCTCGGATGTTCTCCGCTGGGGTGGCGTACACGGGGCGGCTAGCCCCAAACAGGCTAGCGATGGCTACGCCGCGCTGCTGGACCGCGCCAAGGCGGCTGGGCCCTGCCGGGGCCGGCGAGCCGCCAACAGCACGATCCATCTCCCGCTGGTAAGCTTCTGACAAGCGTCTCATGCTGGCGAGCTTCTTCGCGCCTTCAACAAGCTGAAGGCAGCGCGCTTCTAACGTCTCTGCGTCAGCATCTTCCGGGATGGGCGCAGTTAGGTCTTGCAGCGCCGCGCCGAGCGAGTCGGGCGCTCCTCCGCCAGGGAACTCGTCATGACTGATGACTAGCACCTCAGTGACGGTGCTTCCGTCGCTCTCTGCGTGGGAGAGAGGCTCGTCATAGACCACCACATTGGTGGGGAACGCGTCGATCGACACGGTGTCAGAATCGACCAGCATCGGGTCGGTGGAGCCTACGGACTCCAAGTCTACGGCAGGCTCGCCGGAAACATGGAGTTGATCGAGAAGGCCCGCGAGGAGGTTCTCGGGGCCGCCCACACCTGCGTCGGACGCAGGTTCGTCGGAGAGGCGGACCTCGCCGACAAGTTCGGCCAAGGAGCTGGCTGCGCAGGCGATCTCAACGCCGCGCAGCGCATCGATGCAGACTTCATCTGGCATGCCTGGCTGGCTGCGCTCACCAGGGAGGAAGAGGGTTCCCGTCCAGAACAGATCTCCGGACGGCGGTGCACCATGCCCCACGGTGGGTGCCAAATGTCGGGGGTTTGGTGCGACATATGCCAACGGATGGCTTATCATGGTGGGGGCGAGTAGAACGTCCCCGGTGCCTGGAAACGGGATGAGGCGAAGACATGCACGCCGGCGAATCTTACTCAATTTCAGGGCTCTCCGGGGAGATAACACCCCTACTCCTGCTCTGCGGGGTCTCCGCATGATCACTATGGCCAAGTGTTTACAAGGTTGCTCCTTGAGCTATTTCGGGTGGTAGAAGAGGGCAAGGCTAGCTCTCTCCTTCTATCTGGTGTGGTCTAAAACTACTGGGATCCAACCCTTTGCATGGGTGCCCTGGGGGGTTTATATAGGCCTACCCCTCAGGGGTACAATGGTAATATGACTGGGCGCGGGCCCAGCCGTCAGTGCCTCCGACCTCCGACTTCTCCGCCGACTGCTGGGGCCTGCCGATTGGTCTGGTACGGAGCCGACAGGCCGCGTCCGCCGCGGGCGGGTCTTGCCGGCTACTGATTACTGTAGCCGTCCTCCTGATGACGCAAGCTTGGTCAGGGGGTCGTGGCAACAGCCCCGCCGCCTGGCGGCCGATCACTGTGGCCACTCCCCATCTCTTCTTGATTAATGGCGCGTGGGCCCCGAGGGAGGGCTCAGCCGACTCCCCCGGGCCGACTCCCGATGGGTCCGACTGGCGGTTCTCCCGCCGTCTCCCGAGATCTCGCTGACTGGTGGGTCCCGCTGCCTCCAGGCCGTACAGACAAGCCGTCGTGGACGCAGGACTTGGTACAGTAGTGCTGATGTCAGGGCCGGCCTGGCAAAAGTGCCACGCCGCAGGGAGATCTTCCCAAGTACGGCGTGCTGTAGCCATACCTGCCCTTGGTAAGGGGCGGGGAGTGGGCTTCACTGTAGCCACGCCCCTGCCCCGTCCCCTTCGATGAGGTCACGGTTTGTTGGAGTCGCCGGCCGACTCCCCAAAGCCGGCTTCTCTGAAAGTCGTCCCTGGGACTCGGCCGTGAGCGGGCAGTCGGCTCTTCGCCCTGGGGTCTTGAGGGGCGCAGCCTGCCCAATGTCTTGAAAGGTTATGGGGCTCGGGTTGGCCTACCCGTGGCCCATTACTCCGACACAACCGCTCCATCGTACAGCCAGTAGACTTGAAGGGGACCTGCATATAACAGGATCAAGTGAAGAATTATAAAAACAAAGCCAATGTACACACTAAATTCCAAATAAAGCGAATGGTAGAATAACCAGGCTACGCTAATTAATCCTGAGAGCAAATCACAACTACAGTAATGTGAAAGACCTTTAAGAACTAATTGTTTTGGTAATAATAGAGCTGCAATTGCAATTTGATTAAGCAAATAATGGCATTGCTAATTATGTAATTTGCAACACAATTTCTTGGCAAAGCTGAGTAGATTTTTCCAGATGATGCGTACAATATTCCTGAATGAAAAACTTTTGGGGATTGCAAAAATTACTATAGTAAAAAACTTGATGGAAATAGTAATGACTCGCCTATTTGTGATCTGTACATCAGTGATGGAATATCTCATACCTGGAACAATGAATCCGTGATCATAGGGTTATCCGGGTGGATGTAACTCGGTATGACGAGTTCATCAGGTCTGGTGAGGATGATCTACTGCTTGAGACGACATCATGACAAGGTTATCCTTGTTGAGTCTGCTGGCACCCTCCTCGACACTGCTGAGCCCGGCCGTGACCCAGGTCAGCTCATAACACTTCGTGGCCGATTCCTATTACAGTGCTACTTTGTTGCGTTTGGTGTGGATGCCTTGACCGCGGCTGAGGCCTAAATGTTTTAATGTGTTTTATCTTTTATGCGGTGTTCACGATGAGGCAAAGTTCTTTCAATTAAGTGTGCCTGCAAGGGCTGCTAAATGTGCAATCTTGGTAGTTTCTTTATGCAACCAACTCACTGTACTAGGTACCATTTTTCTCTCATTGCCTAGAACAGATTTAGTACGTATCGATAGCAAACAATTGAATTAACAACTATAGAACTATTGTGTTCCCATGTTCGTCAATACTAGCTGATTTAAGAACTCTATGCTCATACAAGTACTACATATTTTAAACTTGATGAACCCATGCTATTCTTGTGCTGTTTTAGATAGATAGAACATCGCTAGTAACCGAATAAAAGAACAAGAAAAACTAACATATATGCTGCATGTGTACATATGCATTGGTGGTCCAGGTGCTCTTTATATGTAGAACTCATCTACCAAACTTGCTCTATGGCCCATCATCTGTACTTGGTCCTTGGCTAATACTATCAATTTTGCAGGGGTGGAGCAACAATAGTAAAAGTCCCATGCACACTTATACTAGATCTTATGTAGGACTACCACTTGCTCAATATCACCAAAGGATGTTCAACGTGAACAAATCCGTCTGAACATTTGCTCCTCAAAGGTCAAGTTGTCCCCAGATATATATCTGGAATAGTTTCAATAGATTATCACGAAGCAGAGGACAGTGCTGCTATAGAAGGGTATCAGATACATGGAAAATTCATGCAACACAGACGCTAGAGATTACAACTGCAATCAGATGAAGAGGCTTGAGCAACAGAATAGGCATTTGATGAAGTTGCTAATGACAGCAAATGATAGCAGGGACAAACTTGCTAGAGGCTGACTCCTTGCAATTCGGTATATCAATTTTTACTGAACAGACAATACTTGCTCGTACTAGCTTCTTGCGACATGGGCGCGCACGGGCATCAGTACAATGAATTGCTGCACTAGCAGGGTTACAAGATAAGACAAGAGAAGGTACCTCCGATGCAACGGCAAGCCACAAGGATTATTCGAAACCTGAAAAAGATAGAACTATGGGTTTCAGACCCAGCTTGTCGTCTTGAGAAGCTTCAACTCGTCGCCGTCCTCGCTGTCTGAAGAAAGATCCGTGTCTCTGAACACCTCCTCCCGTGCTTCCTCGCTCAGCCTCGTCGCCTCGGCCCTTTCACCGAAGTAGTCGTAGTCGACCTCCACGAATCCTTTGGAGTTGTACTCGCTGCGGACCCAGGCCTGGAATCGCGAGAACTTCTCTTCATCCTCATAGCAGTCGCGGGCACATGCGTACAGCAGCACCGTTGACTCGTCCTTCTCCTCAGGCGATGGCAGCAGCGACGGATTGGCGCGCTTGAGGGCCCGAAACTCAGCACAGACAGGTTCGTTTGACTGGGCGAGGATCCACTCGATCTCCTCCAGCGGCAACCGCCACATCTTTTTCGCTGGAGTCTCCTCTACTTCGCTGCCGGCCGCCGCCGCCGCCTTCTTATCTCCCTCGGAGCAGTCGAGCCCTTTGGCGGCGCGTGAACATTCCTCGCCGGCCACAGCCTCCACCGATGACGGATATTTCTCGGCGGCCATCGGTAGATATGACGGGGCTGTTTGGTTCTAGCCTTACATGGCCACACATTTTTGCCAACCTTACCTAAGATTAGTTGGCAAGCTTAAGACTAGCCACAATGGAGAGTAACATACACTAGTAACATACACATATTCCTAGGATATGTTAATACTTCATAGTGGGTAGTAACATAAGTGTGTTAACATGCATAGCTTCATTTATTAGGTTATAAACTCATATTGCATTGGGACATGTGATGTTACAGTAACTAGCTAAGAGGATGCTTGGATCCAAGGGACTATTTTTAGTCTGACTAAAAATAGTCTTTTTTAGAGGCTAAAGTTTCAAGCACCCCTGACTAAAGAGAGGCTAGGATTAGTCTTGAGGCTAAAAATTTTTAGTCATTGGAAACTTACTAAAATATGTATTAGCCCTCTCTCTCATCATTTAATGCCTCTTCTTTAACACATGCGAGTTCTGGATTGGAGGGTTTGGAGGATAATAAATGCTCAATAACTTGATTTTAGTCTCTTTAGTATTTGGATCCAAACATGGGTGAGGCTAGCAAGTTTTAGTCCCACTACTTTTAGTCATGGGACTAAAACGTATCTAAGCACCCTCTAAGTTACTACTACTACCTCTCTCCTCATTAACTCATTGCCATATAAGAAAATTTGTTGAGGTGGACTCGATGTTACTGCTGAAGTTACTCCCATTGTGGCTAGTCTAAGGAATCTTGTCACACTTTTTGTGTGTATGCCATGTGGGGCTCAAGTGTGACTTGCCTAAAGTGTGGCTTGAGCCAAACACTCATCTAAGTTAGTCAAATTTGCCTAACCTTAGGTGTGAAAATCTTTGGCAAAGTTAGTCACAAACCAAACAGCCCCGACATCTCCTCACCTCGCCAACAGATCTGGGGGTATTTCCAGATGGACTCGAGAATTATCTCACGTGAGATTTGGGAGCTGGCTGCCTTCGATTCTCGATTTGGGGGAAGTAGAAAAAACAAAAAAATTTGGGGGAAGTAGAGGAGTGTCAGACCCGAGTCATCTGACGACTAGTTTCACATAAGCGCAAACAGTTTTGTGGGCCGGTGCAGGTGAGGAGAGAGTCGGACTCCGTAAATGAACTCGTAAACAAAGATATTCACCGAAAATGCTCTTTTACGGGTCGGGCGCCGTCGCGTCAACCCGCAAACCGAAAACCCCTAATAAGGGAAGTTGATAGTGATTCCGACAAATGAGTTCAAATTCAAACAATAAAATATAGTTCGCGCGCAAATAAGAGCATAGTTTTGTAGGACAAACGCAAAAGGACTTGCAAAAGCGACGACCACGTCCATCATCATCTTGGTCGCTCTTCACTCCGCACCACCTCCATCGAGGTCACCCCCCCCCGAATCCATCGCCGGCACTTGTTTCAACTCCGGCACCGAAACCACCGGCTGGCGCACTGAATGCATCGGTGATATTGCTTCCAAATCCCGATGAGAAAACATCGCCGACACTGTAACAAGCACCGGTCGACGCAAGCATCCCCCTCTTCAAGATGTCTCTCCTTGCCATATCATGCCATTCTTGGGTGATGTCGTCCATGTCATTGCGGTTCAATGTCATGATCCTATTCTCTTCGGCAAGAAGCTTGGACATGTCTTTGTTCTCAGCGGCACGTGCTCTTCTCTCCTCAATTGACGCCTTGCGCAACCCTCGTCCTTGAGCAATTGTCACTGCTCTTGCTTCTCTCCTGCCTTCTGCTCGGTCAACTCTTTTCTTGTCTCCAATGTCTTCACTAACATCAACTCATTTGATTGCACCATGGCATCTATCTTGTCCCGCAAGCTCGATGCTTTGTGTTTCCTCTTGATCTTCTCCTTTGTCCTCTTGTCACCATCACGCTTGTTCAAGTTTCTTGGGCCATCACCATCTTCATCTTCATCCATGTTCGTAACTGAACCTCTCTTCGGTGGGGATATTTGTCAATCAACTTTCACTTCTCGCATTCTTTGAGCATATCCCAACAATGCTCTAGTTTAAAAAATTTGCCTTTGAAAGCTTCCATGTCTTTGTATCTTTGTTGGGCATTTTTTTCCTACACAATTAAAACAAAGTCAAATGATGCAATCACTCCATATGATGCAAATGATGTGCACAACTTGGGACGTGTAAACGAACTCACATAGTCGGATTCCACGGTTCCACTTGGAGGTGCATTGCGAACTTGTTCCAAGCAAGCTGCCCAACGGCTACAAATCGGCTTGATCACATCCCAACGACCTTGGAGTGACCGAAAGGTCTGTGGTGTCCTATTGGTATGCTTGGCCATCATGCGAAACTATTGATCTTCAATTCTTTGCCAATATCTCTTGGAGGTTTGAGACGTACCCGTGCAAGCATCAAGAGACACCGCACTCCAAGCCTTGATCAAGATTTGATCTTCCAAGATCGTGTAGTTCTTCGATCTCACACTTTTTTTTCTTGCGCTTGCTCATACACCCCCTCATCTATCTCCTCCACTTCATCTTCACCACCATGATCATCCATGCCACCCTCCATTTCATTGTAATCGATATCAGCGAACGGGCCTTGATCGATGTTGACGGCGTTGGTGCCCAACAAGTTCATGAACTCGTCAGTGGCATTGTTCGAACCACCGCTACATTGAGTGACATCAAGTTACGAACAGCCACAATGGCGAAAAGTGAAGAAAGAACTAGAGATCGAAGATGATACCTTCCGGCCATTTCATCGAACACCTCGCCTGCGATGGAAGCAGCGCCGTTGAACGGCATCATCGGGGAACATCTTGCCGGGGCGGAGGGAGTGGACGAAGGAGCCGACCTTTTCGTAGGAACCTTCTTCCGCTTCATGCCTAAAACCTTGCTCACCTTCTCCGCCGGTGGCCTCGCGCAGCGGTGGTGGTGCCTGGTGCACATGCCTTTCTGGCGGGGCCAGCTGGATTGCCGCCCTACACGACAATGTTGCCCTGCCACTTGCGGGCAGGCGCGTTGGTGCCTTGGGCGATGGCGGGAGCGACATGGTCGGCGACGAGATCCGCTTGAGGGTATTGCGCGTGCGCGACCTCTACGGTGACGGGGGACGGCTGGGAGGCTTTCATGGCGGCGAAAAAGGGCGGGGAAGATGGACCGGAGCGCGTGGTGGCGGGGCAATGGCGACCGGGGAGGGGGAAAGCGGGAACGGCCGCATGGAAATTTCCCTCGCGCCAAATCTCGCTGCGGATAGGGGGCGAGCTCGGGTCGGCCTCCCACCCCGTGAATCTAAAGGTTGAGGGCAAACTTTTGCCGCGCCCCATAAAAAAATTACGAGTCGGACGCATTTGCGAAGTCTGGTCTGGCAGAATTTTCCATGCCGACCCGTATTTTGACGGTTATTTTGCAGGTCGCGGCATTATACGGGGTCTGCTAGAGATTCTATAAGTGAATCGGCATATCCAATAGAAGATGTAATTTGGAGATGTAAAACAGGAGATGTAGAAATTTACATCTTATAAAAGTGCCTTTTTACATCTCTAAAAAAGAGGCAACTCCAACCGAAGATGTAAAATGGTGATGTAAAAGTGCAACTCCAACAAATGATACAAATGAAGATGTAAACTAGTTGTGCCGCCAGCGACCATCAAGCACGGCGGAGTGCCTCGGGTTTGCTCTAGGGGCGACGGTTTGCAGCGGTGTTTGGCTCTACAGATAGTTGGGAGTGAGCCGCGTCCTTTGCGGCAAATGAGAGGAGTTGCAGTGGCCGAAACTCGACGGGAGCGAGCTCGACGTGGCGGCCGGAGCATGGTAAGGCTGCGGGCGGATGCGGGTTGCAGGCGGCGGCGGCGGTGCAATCAAGCGGCGGCGATGCGGGGATGCAGCCGGTAATGCGTGCGGGGCAACGACGGTGGAATCGAGCGGGGGCGGAAAAATGCCCGATCTGCGGTGTGCAGCGGCGGCCGACGGTCGAAACCGGCGTTGGGGCGACAACAGCAGGGTGCGGCGAGCTTGCGGGCGGGTGACGGTGGTGCAGCGAGGCGGCGGGAGGAAGAAGAGGGGTTGGGGAAGGAAATGGAACGACAGTTGGCGCGCGACTGACGTTTTTATATCTCCAGTGGGTGGAGATGTATATTTGCACCGCGAGGTGTTATAGTTTACATCTTCGGAAGGTGGACATGTAATTTTTTTACATCTACATCATCTATTGGAAAGGCGTTTTTGGGCCTCAAATATGTAAAAGTTAGGTATTTATAGATCTACATCTTCTATTAGAGATGCTCTTAGATGTGTTGTATCCGTGTCAAAAAAAACCTCCGATGTCCGGTATATCGGTCCGACCCGTAAATTTTATTGCAATAACCTACACATTTCCCCTGGACCCGCCAAATCTACAGCCCCCCTTTGCCGCTAGCTCTATCCTACCCGCGATTTGGCGGCAGAGAAACTTTCTCCCTTCTGCGCCGCCCCTTCGCGTTGCCGCCACCGCCAATCGCTCCAGCCCCGTGCCGTCTCTTCTCGCTGCTCCACCAATCGCCGGGATGGAGCTGCCACAGTCCGCGGCCGGTGTTTTTCATGTGGTGCCGCCTCGTCGCGTTTTTTATGCGGCGCCGCTCCATCGCTGCTACTCCCGCAGCCATGTACCACGTCACAAGGCCTACTCCTTCCGTCACGGGCGTGAAGCAGAAACGGTCAAAAAATAGATAGGCCTCATAAAATGGATAGAGGGAGTAATTAGTACAGTACTACTACCCTATCCAAAGAACTACTAGTAGTAGTGCTTGGTTGTATGGACTAGTACTTGATGTGTCGCGTCAACTCATGGTATGAGGAGAAGCTTGTTTACTATGCCCTCTTCCTCGCACACATGGTAGACGTGCAATAGTTCATTCCGTATCAGAGTGACAGAAGCATATAGTACCATCATTGTAGGACTTCTGAAAGAGTCAAGCGCAAGGTTAATAGGAGTACGAGTACTACTAATTTAGCCAACAACCGCTATTGTATAAAATTGTCACGTCACATATAGCAAAAGATGCGCCACTTTCTTTTCTCTCATAAAGGGTGTTCGAGCCCATGTAATAACCGGCTTCCCTCCTCTCTCTATCTTTCTCCTCTCTCATCCATGGGAAAGGATGATGAGAGAAAAGTCGACTGAGCTTTGACCGAATCGCACAGCCTAGCTATCATGTCTAGGAGTAGGACCAATGTACTACCTCCCTTCCGGTTTGAAGGGTCTAATTCAAAATTCTCCCCAACTAAAGCATATGATGAGTGGTGGAAGAAATTTTCTACTGTTTTGCAAAAGTATTTAATTTGTGTGCTCGTTTCCTCTAAAACTCGTGTACTACTGATGTATTAATTGCAACATATGCATGTGTGACTACTAAATGAACAAGGGCTTTACATGTACATGTGAGTTTTTTATTAATACTTGCATGCAACAACTTAATCCGACTCTAAATCTGAGCTTGTGGTGAGAAGCAATAGAAAATGATACTAACAAATGGTAGAACAAAATATTGAGACATGCCTCCAAACTAGAAATGAGGGAAATTAAAAAAGTGTAGCCAAACCGTGTGGGCCTAGTACTCTAAAACTAAGGGCATCTCCAAAGATGACCCGCAAATATCTCCGATATATGTCCGCTTTTATGTTTGGACGTGGTCCGCGGACATGATGAGGGAGCGAGCCATCCAATACTAATCATATAGTATGCAGTTGGGAGGAGAAAAAGTAGGTGGGGACCATGCATGTGGTGGGATATTTGTGATTTAGTGTCCGGTTGAGAGGAGAGAGAGGAGAGGGGGACCATGCATGTGATTGGTCAAGTGCATGTCCGCACTCCAGCAAAGCCCCCCCCCCAGTTTGTCTCTCGGATAAGCAAACATATACAGGTCTCCATTGGATGACAAAAGTGGTCCGGACACTATGTTCCGGACATATAGTGAAGGTTTGAGGGTCCGCTTTGGAGAGGCCATGCCTAGTACAATGTCTTCTTGATACGTCTCCAACGTATTTCTAATTTTTGATTGTTTCATGCTGTCATATTATCAATTTTGGATGTTTTATAATCATTTTATAGTCATTTTATATCATTTTTTGGTACTAACCTATTGACATAGTGCCAAGTGTCAGTTGCTATTTTTTGCATGTTTTTTACATCGCAGAAAATCAATACCAAACCGAGTCCAAATGCAACGAAACTTTACGGAGATTTTTTATGGACCAGAAGACACCTAATGGGCCAAGGCTGCGCCTGGGGGTGCTCTGAGGAGAGCACAATCCACCAGGGCGCGCTAGGAGGCACATGCGTGCCCTGGTGGGTTGTGCCCACCTCGGGTGCCCCCCGGACCGCCTCTTTGCTCTATAAATACCTCAATATTCCAGAAACCCTAAGGGAGTTGACAAAAATCAATTCCAGCCACCGCAGAGTCCAGAACCACCAGATCCAATCTAGACACCATCACAGAGGGATTCACCACTTCCATTGGTGCTTCTCAGATGATGCGTGAGTAGTTCTTTGTAGACCTTCAGGTCCGTAGTTAGTAGCTAGATGGTTTCCTCTCTCTCGTTTGATTCTCAATACAATGGTCTCTTGGAGATCCATATGATGTAACTCTTTTTGCGGTGTGTTTGTTGGGATTGGATGAACTTTGAGTTTATGACCAGTTCTATCTTTTTATATCCATGAAAATTATTTGAGTTTCTTTGATCTCTTATATGCATGATTGTTTATAGCCTCATACTTCTTCTCCCATATTTGGGTTTTGTTTGGCCAACTTGGTCTATTTATCTTGCAATGGAAAGAGGTGCTTTATAGTGGGTCCGATCTTACGGTGCTTGATCCCAGTGACAGAAGGGGAACCGACACGTATGTATCGTTGCTACTAAGGATAAAACAATGGGGCATATCTCTACATAGATAGATCTTGTGTACATCATGTCATCGTTCTTATTGCATTACTCCGTTTCTCCATGAACTTAATACACTAGATGCATTGCTGGATAGCGGTCGTTATGTGGAGTATAGTAGTATATGCAGGCAGGAGTCGGTCTACTAATCTTGGAAGTGATGCCTATATAATGACCATTGCCTGGATATCGTCATGAGTATTTCAAGTTCTATCAATTGCCCAATGGTAATTTGTTTACCCACCCTTTGCTATTTTTCTCGAGAGAAGCCACTAGTGAAACCTACGGCCCCGGGTCTCTTTCTCATATTATTTGCCTTCGCAATCTATTTTATTTGCCTTTTATTTTCAGATCTACTAAACTAAAAATACAAAAATACCTTGCTGCGTTTTATTATTATTTATTTTATTTGGCGTTCGATCTATCAATATGCTACAATTTTATCTCACGTTTGTTTGCTAATTTATGGTGCCGCTACCCGAAAGGGATTGACGACCCCTTTTACACGTCGGGTTGCGAGTAGTTGTTATTTGTGTGCAGGTGCTGATTACGTTGTGTTGCTTGGTTCTCCTACTGGTTCGATAACCTTGGTTTCATATCTGAGGGAAATACCTACCGCCATTGTGCTACATCATCCCTTCCTCTTTGGGGAAATACCGACATAGCTTCAAGCGACATCACTTCTTCTTGGGGGCTAGTACATAGGAGCACAAAATGTTGACGCCAGAGAGACCGATAGAGAGTGCTCGGTAGGTCCAAGTGATGGTATCACATACTGGGTTGCTCATTGAAGGGAGCCCAGCCCGAGCCCTAACCAGAGGCAATAAGGCCCAAGACAAAGGCGAAACCCTAAGGAGGGTGTCGAAGACCTTCTTATCCACCAAGGCAAGGGCGGCAGAAGGAGAGATCACATCTTCCCTCTATGTTAACCTTAGACTTCCACTGCCTATATAAGGGGAGGTCAGGGAGCCCTCATTCTATCTAATCTCAAATAGCGACTCTCGGTATCAACATCAAACACCATTGTAACCCCTCGCACGAGGTATCCCTCCATGAATAATCAAAGCAAGTAGGATGTAGGGTATTACTCTACGAGGCCCGAACCTGGGTAAGAGCATCTCCAGCCGCGCCCCAACAGCCCCCCAGGTGTTTTTTCCGCGTCAGACCCCAAAAATCGGCCCAGCTGTGCCCCCAGGAGCCCGTTTTTCGCCGGTTTGGGCCGAAACTGGCGCCGATGGACCTAGGCCGAACCAGACGCACTGGGGGCGCCTGGGCGAGCGATTTTGGCATGAACGAGGATGGACCCGCCGAGTCAGCGAGACACCTTTCGTCGCCCTCATCGCCTCGGTTCCCGCGAGAATCAATGTGAAGGCTGCCGCGCTGGTCAACCTACATTGATGCCTCACGGGCAGCGCTGTGAAGGCGCCACGACACGCGTCCCGCCCTCGCCCGCCACGTGTCGCCCGGCATGCCGCCTCTCACTGCCCCCACTGCGGCTATAAAAGGCGACCTCCTAGCCAGTGGACGCCATACTTCTCATTTCCCCCCACTCCGGCGCACAAAGCTGCACTCTCCCCATCTTCTCGCCGACGAACAGATGGCTGAGAGGTTTCCAGGTGACGGCACGGCGGCGAACGGCTTCGGCCGCTGCCATCTCCAAGAGCGGGAGGCGCGCCTTCTCTACGAGGCCGAGTACCCAGTGCCCCCGGACATGCGGGTGCCGGGGGCGTGGAGGCTGAGCACCAGCGGTGTCCCGGTGCCACCTGTGCCCGAAGGGGTGGCGCGGCGGGCCGAGATCACCCGCATCCGCTCGTCCCTGATGGAGGAGGAGCGGAACGAGCCACGGTACGCCACCGCAGCCACACCATGTGGTCCATGTACTTCGCGCGTCGCCGCGAGGAGTGATACGTCTCCAACGTATCTATAATTTTTGATTGTTCCATGCTACTATATTATCTATTTTGGATGTTTAATGAGCTTTAATATGCTCTTTTCTACTATTTTTGGGACTAACCTATTAACCGGAGGCCCAGTGCCAGTTTCTATTTTTTTTGCCTATTTTAGAGTTTCGCAGAAAAGGAATACCAAAGGGAGTCCAAACTGAATTAAACCATCGCGATGATCTTTCTTGGACCGAAAGCAATCCAGAAGACTTAGAGTCAAAGTATGGAACTCCACGAGGCGGCCACGAGGCAGGAGGGCGCACCTAGGGGGGTAGGTGCGCCCCCACCCTTGTGGGCCCCTCGTAGCACCACCCACGTACTTCTTTCACCTATATATACTCTTATACCCTAGTTCGACCGCAGAGAGCCACGAAACCACTTTTCCACCGCCATAACCTTCTGTACCCGTGAGATCCCATCTTGGGGCCTTTTCCGGCGATCTGTCGGAGGGGGAATCGATCACGAAGGGCTTCTACATCAACACCATTGCCTCTCCGATGAAGCATGAGTAGTTTACCATAGACCTTCGGGTCCATAGTTATTAGCTAGATGGCTTCTTCTCTCTCTTTGATTCTCAATACAAAGTTCTCCTCGATGTTCTTGGAGATCTATTCGATGTAATACTCTTTTGCGATGTGTTTGCTGAGATCCGATGAATTGTGGGTTTATGAACAAGATTATCTATGAATATTATTTGGTTCTTCTCTGAATTCTTATATGCATGATTTGATATCTTTGCAAGTCTCTTCAAATTATTGGTTTAGTTTGGCCTACTAGATTGATCTTTCTTGCAATGGGAGAAGTGCTTAGCTTTGGGTTCAATCTTGTGGCGTCCTTTCCCAGTGACAGTAGGGGCAAGAAGGCACATATTTTATTGTTGCCATCGAGGATAAAAAGATGGGGTTTATATCATATTGTTTGAGTTTATCCCTCTATATCATGTCATCTTGCTTAATGTGTTACTCTGTTCTTATGAACTTAATACTCTAGATGCATGCTGGATATCGGTCGATGTGTGGAGTAATTGTAGTAGATGCAGAATCATTTCGATCTACTTGACATGGACGTGATGCCTATATTCATGATCATTGCCTTAGATATCTTCATAACTATGCGCTTTTCTATCAATTGCTCGGCAGTAATTTGTTCACCCACCGTAATACATGCTATATTGAGAGAAGCCACTAGTGAAAGCTATGGCCCTCGGGTCTCTTTCTTATTATATTGCATCTCTTTTATTTACATCACATCTCGTTTACTATTTTGCAATCTTTACTTTATAATCTATACAACAAAAATACCAAAAATATTTACTTTACTATCTTTATTAGATCTCACTTTTGCGAATGACCGTGAAGGGATTGACAACCCCTTTATCGCGTTGGTTGCAAGGTTCTTGATTGTTTGTGCAGGTACTAGGTGACTTATGTGTTGTCTCCTACTGGATTGATACCTTGGTTCTCAAAACTGAGGAAAATACTTACGCTACTTTTCTGCATCACCCTTTCCTCTTCACGGAAAAACCAACGCATGCTCAAGAGGTAGCAAGAAGGATTTCTAGCGCCATTGCTGGGGAGATCTACGCCATGTCAAGACATACCAAGTACCCATCATAAATTCTTCTCCCTCGCATTCCATTATTTGCCATTCGCCTCTCATTTTTCTCTCCCCCACTTCTAAAATGATTTTCAAAAAGATTCTCCTTTTCTTCTCCTCTCTTTCGTTCGTCTTTTTAGTTTGCCCTTATGTCTTACTTGGATTGTTTGCTCGTTTGCTTGGTATAATTGTGTGCTTATTCCAAATCAGAACCAAAACTTATGGATCCTCATCCAATTGCTAATATTTTTAAGAGATCCAATTATGTCGAACCAAATGCTAGTGAGTTGAGTCCACTAGATTATCTTTATGAAGTCTTGCTTGAAATCTGTGAATCTGAAAATTGTCATGAAGTGCTTTATGAAGTAATTCACGATAGATCTTTGAATAAAAAGCATGATTGCAATGATGTTATTATAAATTCTATTAATATCAATTGTGCTAATAATATGCAAAACCCTAAGCTTGGGGATGCTAATTTTTCTATGTCTACTACTTGTTGCAATGATCATGATTGGGGTGATTCTTCTTATAATCTTAAAAGTTTATCTAAGCCCCATGATGAATATGAGATTGATAATAATGCTTGCAATAATATTGAAAGTCGGTTTGGAAGAGCGTCAACTTTAGATCCCACATATTTGGATAACGTTCAATGTTATGAAGTTTTTGATAAAAGTGGGTACAGAGAGGTCATGACTTTATTTTATGATAATCCCACTGTCGGTGTCAAAACTGGTGGATCTCGGGTAGGGGGTCCCGAACTGTGCGTCTAAGGCGGATGGTAACAGGAGGCAGGGGACACAATGTTTTACCCAGGTTCGGGCCCTCTTGATGGAGGTAAAACCGTACGTCCTGCTTGACTAATATTGATGATATGGGTAGTACAAGAGTGGATCTACCACGAGATCAGAGAGGCTAAACCCTAGAAGCTAGCCTATGGTATGATTGTATGTTGTCCTACGGACTAAACCCTCCAGTTTATATAGACACCAGAGGGGGCTAGGGTTACACAAGGTCGGTTACAAAGGAGGAGATATACATATCCGTACTGCCTAGCTTGCCTTCCACGCCAAGTAGAGTCCCATCCAGACACGGGACGAAGTCTTCAATCTTGTATCTTCATAGTCCAACAGTCCGGACAAAGGATATAGTCTAGCTGTCCGGAGACCCCCTAATCCAGGACTCCCTCAGTAGCCCCGAACCAGGCTTCAATGCCGATGAGTCCGGCGCGCAGTGTTGTCTTCGGCATTGCAAGGCGGGTTCTTCTCCGATCTTCAAGTGTGCGTAAGTAGTGTCCGGCTCCATAAATGTTGAACCTCTTTGCTTCTGTGCCCAGTAAGGGCTGTCTCCCATGCGTCGAATGAATACGAGGCGCTAGGGCGTTTTTTACATTCGCCCCCCAGCCAAATAAATAAATTGTCTATTAAAGGGATATGGATTCTTGGATCCTATCTACACCTTCCTCCCTTCAGCGAGAATCCATCAGAGCGCGTTTCAGAAAGATCCATTCCAGCATGGCCGACCTCCGCAGTTCCTCCTCCCGCCCCCGTAGCCTAAAGCTTGGTGATTGGGAGAGGTGTTCAGTCCCACATAGTCGATTGGTCGAACCGCAGACCAAAGGATTTCTTCCTCCAGCATACATGGTGCCCGTTCGAGCCGGGCTCGCCACCTACAATGGTGGGGAGCAGGCGGAGAACTTTCCCTGTCCCTCCATGGGGGAACGGGTTGGCCTTGTTCCTTACTTACTAAGGGGACTTGGATTTCCAATTCATCCGTTCCTCTGCGGGCTCCTGGAGTTCTACGGCCTCCAACTACACTATCTCACCCTTGCCTCCATCCTACACATCGCTGGCTACGTTGCCGTCTGCGAGTTGTTCCTGGGCTGCGAGGCTCACTTCGAGCTGTGGAAAAGGCTATTTTGCCTCGTTCCTCACACACAGAGGGAATCACTTTATCAAGTGGGCGGAGCCGAAGTATGGCGCATCGCTCATACCGGATATCTGTTCGGTACCCTGAAGAAGCCGTCCAAAGACTGGCCTTCGGAATGGTTTTATATGGAGGACGTTCCCCTTCCGGACCCTGTTCGGCGGGGTCTTCCTGAGTTCAGCAATGCTCCCCTAAAGAAGCACCGAAGTTGGCGCCCACGGAGCCCTTAGGTGGAAGACGACAGAGAAGTCCTCTATCTGATGAACCGGATTAAGGCACTGGCTCAATCAGGATTGACAATAACCGAAGTTATGTCGATTTTCATAATGCGGGGAGTGCAACCACTTCAATATCGTGGGCACCCCTTGTGGAGTTTCAACGGGGAGGATGACGCCACCCGCTACGGGCGTAAGGGTCCGGGTGATGCTGCCGCATTAGCCAAAATTCTATCTGAACTGTTCAAGGGAGAGGAGGAGGAGTTCACCCGCATCAAGCCACGGGACAGATTCTCCATGTACAATCCTCCAAGCTGGGTAAGCTATATCCCCTTATTTCCATCTTCCCGCGTTTTCCATTGTAGGTATTCACCTTGCCAATTTACGGCAGGAACTGTTGTGTTTCGTAGTAATTTGAAAAAATTTCCTACGCACACGCAAGATCATGATGATGCATAGCAACGAGAGGGGAGAGTGTTGTCTACGTACCCTTGTAGACCGCAACGGAAGCGTTGACTCAACGTAGAGGAAGTAGTCGTACGTCTTCCGATCCGACCGATCCAAGCACCGTTACTCCGGCACCTCCGAGTTCTTGGCACACGTACAACTCGATGACGCTCCCCGGGCTCCGATCCAGCAATGCTTCGGGGATGAGTTTCGTCAGCACAACGGCGTGGTGACGATGATGATGTTCTACCGACGCAGGGCTTCGCCTAAGCACTACTACGATATGACCGAGGTGGAATATGGTGGAAGGGGGCACCGCACACGGCTAAGGAACGATCACGAAGATCAACTTGTGTGTCCTAGGGTGCCCCCTTGCCTCCGTATATAAAGGATCCAAGGGGGGGGGTGCGGCCGGCCTAGAGGAGGCGCGCAGGAGGAGTCCTACTCCTACCGGGAGTAGGACTCCCCTCCCGTTCCTTGTCCAACTAGGAGAGGTGGAGGGAGAGAAGGAAAGGGGGGGTGCCGCCCCTCCCTCCTTGTCCAATTCGGACTAGGGGGAGAGGGGGCGCGCGGCCTGCCCTGGCAGCCCCTTCCTCTTCTCCACATTAGGCCCATAAGGCCCACTAACCCCCCGGGGGGTTCCGGTAACCCCCCGGTGCTCCGGTTTTATCCGAAACTTCCCCGGAACCCTTCCGGTGTCCGAATATAGTCGTCCAATATATCAATCTTTATGTCTCGACCATTTCGAGACTCCTCGTCATATCCGTGATCACATCCGGGACTTCGAACTAACCTCGGTACATCAAAATGAATAAACTCATAATAACTGTCATCGTAACGTTAAGCGTGCGGACCCTACGGTTCGAGAACAATGTAGACATGACTGAGACAAATCTCCAGTCAATAACCAATAGTGGGACCTGGATGCCCATATTGGCTCCTACATATTCTACGAAGATCTTTATCGGTCAGATCGCATAACAACATACGTTGTTCCCTTTGTCATCGGTATGTTACTTGCCCGAGATTTGATCGTCGGTATCGAATACCTAGTTCAATCTCGTTACCGGCAAGTCTCTTTACTCGTTCCGTAATACATCATCTCACAACTAACTTATTAGTTGTAATGCTTGCAAGGCTTATGTGATGTGCATTACCAAGAGGGCCCAGAGATACCTCTCCGACAATCGGAGTGACAAATCCTAATCTCAAAATACGCCAACCCAACATCTACCTTTGGAGACACCTGTAGAGGACCTTTATAATCACCCATTTATGTTGTGACATTTGGTTGCACACAAAGTGTTCCTCCGGCAAACGGGAGTTGCATAATCTCATAGTCATAGGAACATGTATAAGTCATGAAGAAAGCAATAGCAACATACTAAACGATCGGGTGCTAAGCTAATGGAAATGGGTCATGTCAATCAGATCATTCACCTAATGATGTGATCCCATTAATCAAATAACAACTCTTTGTTCATGGTTAGGAAACATAACCATCTTTGATTAATGAGCTAGTCAAGTAGAGGCATACTAGTGACACTTTGTTTATCTATGTATTCACACATGTATTATGTTTCCGGTTAATACAATTCTAGCATGAATAATAAAAATTTATCATGATATAAGGAAATAAATAATAACTTTATTATTGCCTCTAGGGCATATTTCCTTCAGGAACTGCGAAAGGCCGTAAAGGAGGTCAGCAGCCCTTCTCCACAACCGGAGGACCCTGACCGGGCCCTCGACTCCGGACTCGAAGAAGACCCGGTTATCTCCGTGGAGCTGATAAACCGACAGTTCTATCAGTTGAGCTGCAACGATGCCATGGTGGCCATTACGGTCGACTATCCCGGACTGCTCCCTGCATCGCATGTAAGACAAACCGAAAATTCCCAACTCAAAAAGGTAGGATCCCCTTTTGGACACTTCACCCACCATATTCACATGGCCCTTTTTTTTACAGGGAAGGCATTCGGGACGCCCTGCAGCAACGCACCAACAGGAGGCATCGAGGCAAGGTAGGCCAAAAAGGAGGGCGGTTAGGACGGAGATGCCGGCGCAAAGGCACAACAAACCCCGCTCCGTGGTTGTCGTCTTTTTCAAAATATAATGACGCCCGTGTTTCTTTAACAGAAAAAACGCTTGCCGGAATATGTCCGGCAATGTCGCCGAGCACGCTTCCACCAGTCGGGCACCAGGGCCAGACATGGAGGCAGAAGCCGATATGGGGCAGGCGCCGGATAATCCCCCTACAGAGGATGCGGATAGGTTGTCTGCTACAAACTCAGAAGTGGAAAGCACCATGAATCATAGGCGCCGCCGGGCCGTACTCCGTGACGCTTGTTTCTCACTAGAGGCGTTTGACGCCTTTAATACTGGAGAGGCGTACCTCCGTGCCGCTCAAGATGGTCTAGCCAGAGCCACGAATCAGTATGTAAAGGATGTACGGGTGAGTGAATCTGACGGTTCGTATGTATCAGTAGCCCCTGAGTCTTGAAACAGTTAGCAGAACTGATTTAAGGATCATCTTTATTGTGCAGGTTCTTACAGAGAAGAATACTAGGCTGTCCCAGGAGCTGGAGGAATGCAAGACCCAACTACGGGCCGCTATTGCCGCATTGCAGGAACAGAAAAAGCCTCCTGTTGGTAACATTTTAAAGAATGATGGTTACCATATAGTGCGCGGCGTGGCTGCAAATCTAATAATAGATTTTGCAGATGAATCCGGAGAAAATCTGGGGGACCAGCATGTTATGCGGCAGCTAGAAGCTGGCAAACGCGTGCTGACTGAGGTTAGGCGGGAGAAAAAAAATCTCCAAGACGCCAATATAAGGCTGAACGTGGAACTAAAAGACGTTCTGGGCCATCTTGCAGACTCCGAGAAGGAGAATAAGAGGCTTCGACGCGGCATTTTTAGTAAGTGCTTGAACGAATCCTTTAAAGGTATTCAGCGAAGAAGCCGACTAACAACGTTATGTCTATAGGTATGCTGACGGGTCGTCCTGTGGAGGAAATGCCCGGGTCTGCGGGTGATCTTCTGTCCGAGCTGTCACATCTGCATGAACAAGTTCGGCAGGTGATGCAGGGTGTTGCCCAGGCCTTGTGGCCGTCCGTCTCCCTGCCAGAGGGTGTTGCGGAGCTTGTGGAGAAGCTCAAAGGAGCGCGGCGGCGCTTCCGATTATGGAAGATATCAGCCTGCCGACAGGGTGCCAGAGAAGCCTAGGCCATGGTGAAGACGCGGTATACCAAAGCAGACCCAAATCACATGGCCGAGGTCGGACCTGTGGGGCCCGACGGAAAAGAGATTCCTGTTAGCTTAGTTTATGGGCAAGTAGAATTAGCCGCAATGTATTCCCAACAGGATTGTAAGCTAGACCGCCTGTTGGATGGCATAGAAGAAGAATTTAGTCTGTCTGCATGACTATGTAATTGAAGTGACATGTATAATGCCTTCTAGCCGGATTGTAGATCATTTGTCGTTGCGGACCTTTTCGCTTCAGCCTCCGGGCCCAATAGTCCGGAGTGTATCCGAATACCCGCTCAGTTATATAAGAACTGGGGTATGCGTGGAGACTAGGCATAGGGGTCATTAGTGCTTTATCAGACAAGTGCCCAACTAGTTATGTTATATTACATGGGTAGTAAGAAACATCTTCCACAGAGAATAGTTCCGTTAAGGGTTCCTTTCCCTGGGCAAGCATGCCCTAAAGTGCATGTCCAGACTGCGACAGGAAACACAGGAAAAACATCTGGGGGCAGATATGAAAAATAAAAAATCATCTTTTGTTCACCGACCGAATATTCCCTTAAGAATGCTAGCTTTCGGCTTCACCCAGTCTGAGGTACACATTCGGCTGACCCGGCAGTAACAATCACAGAGGTGCTCCCCTTATGCCCTAGCAGAATTAACGGGAACGTAGGGCATAAATACAAGAGCCAGGCAACCCAGCTTGGCCAAAACTTAAGTCATATCGATGCATATAATGGTGAAAAAAGGTACATGCAGAAGTATAACACATGTGCTGGGCCTGAAGCCCAGATAAATAATTTAAGCTTCTGTGAAAGAAGCCCCAGGTATGAAGAGTGCGGCTAGCGCATATGTCATGTGCGAACAAGGCACAAGGTGACCCTTGAAGGCCTAGAGAAATAAGAAAAGAAAGAGAGAAAGGAAAACAAGACAGATAATGCATTTGTGAAAAATAGACAAAGGGAGGGGACTAACATAGAGTCCGGCGCTAGGCGTAGAATTTTCGAAGCCTGGCCGCGTTCCATGGGTTCGGCTCGAGTCGACTAGTCGATGCATCCCGCAGTCGGTACGCTCCACCGGTTAGAACTTGGTCAATAATGAACGGACCTTCCCATTTGGGCTCGAGCTTGTTCTTTTTCTTATCCAGTAGGCGTAGAACTAGTTTGCCAATGTTATAAGTTTTGGCCCGTACTTCTCTGCTTTGGTATCTACGAGCCTGTTGCTGATAAAACGCGGAACGGGCTTTGGCTACGTCGCGCTCCTCTTCCAAGGTGTCCAGACTGTCCTGCCGATCGAGCTCGGCTTCTCTTTCTTCGTACATGCGCACTCTAGGTGAGTCATGAATTATGTCACATGGCAAGACTGCCTCTGCGCCGTACACCATAAAGAAGGGTGTATATCCGGTACTACGATTTGGCATGGTCCGCAGCCCCCAGAGTACGGAGTCGAGCTCCTCTACCCAGTGCATGTTAGACTCCATTAAGGAACACACTAATCTAGGTTTAATGCCGCTCATTATAAGACTGTTTGCTCGCTCAACTTGACCGTTGGTTTGTGGGTGATAGACTGAAGCATAATCGAGATTGATGCCCATTTTGCTGCACCAGAGTTTTACCTCGTCGGCCGTGAAGTTCGTGCCATTATCAGTGATGATGCTGTGGGGGACGCCATAACGGTGTACCACCCCGGATATGAAATCTATCACCGGTCCGGATTCGGCTGTTTTAACTGGTTTGGCCTCTATCCATTTGGTGAATTTATCCACCATGACCAATAAGTATTTTTTCTTGTCGGTTCCCCCTTTAAGGGGTCCAACCATGTCGAGCCCCCAGACCGCAAAGGGCCATGTAATGGGTATTTTTTGGAGGGCGGTGGGTGGCATGTCGCTTTGATTTGCAAAGAGCTGGCAACCGGTGCAACGTTGGACCAAGTCCTGTGCATCTGCCCGGGCCGTTGGCCAATAGAATCCTGTACGGAAGGCCGTGCTTACAAGAGCCCGGGCTGCGGCATGATGACCGCCGAGTCCGGCGTGAATTTCTGCCAAAAGATTCCGCCCTTCCACTTCGGAGATGCACCTTTGAAGGACTCCGGTAGTGCTTTCCTTGTACAATTCTCCCTCATGGACCCTGTAGGCCTTGTATCGCCGCACTATGCAGCATGTATCATTTTGGTCCTCCGGAAGTTCCTGTCTAGTTAGGTAGGCCAGGAATGGTTCTGTCCACGGGGCAATAATGGCCATTATTTCGTGGGCTGAAGGTGTTATTTTGGTGGCGGAGCCTCCGATTGTGTCAGAGAGTTCGGTATCGGGTATTTTTGCCGGGTCTGGACTGTTGTTGCCGGTGTCCCTGAGGGAGTCCTGGATTAGGGGGTCTCCAGATAGCCGGACTATCTCCATTGGCCGGACTGTTAGACTATGAAGATACAAGATTGAAGAATTCATCTCGTGTCCGGATGGGACTCTACTTGGCGTGGAAGGAAAGCTAGGCAATACGTATATGGATATCTCCTCCTTTGTAACCGACCTTGTGTAACCCTAACCCTCTCCGGTGTCTATATAAACCGAAGGGTTTTAGTCCGTAGGACAACAATCACAACATACAATCATACCATAGGCTAGCTTCTAGGGTTTAGCCTCTCTGATCTCGTGGTGGATCTACTCTTGTACTACCCATATCATCAATATTAATCAAGCAGGACGTAGGGTTTTACCTCCATCAAGAGGGCCCGAACCTGCGTAAAACTTCGTGTCGCTTGCCTCCTGTTACCATCCGGTCTAGACGCACAGTTCGGTACCCCCTACCCGAGATCCGCCGGTTTTGACACCGACATTGGTGCTTTCATTGAGAGTTCCGCTGTGCCGTCGCCACCAGGAAGGATGTCTCATCTCGTCTTTAAAGACGGCACTATCACCGAGGGAGCTTTGGCTATCGGCCAAACTCTCCGGCTAGGTGGTTTTCTTATGACCGCCTGTTCGGCTGCTGCGTCGAAGATGACTTCTTGGGTCATCGAAAGCAATCTTCACGTCAACTCGGAACTCGCCGAGCAGTTAGATCCAATGGATCTCTCTTCCCTAAACGAGCTCTTGGATCGCATCGCCGCCCTGGGAGTCGCTAGAGACAACGATCAGATTGGACTTAAACCCGATCTGAGATAGATTAACTCTCCCCAGGTCACCCATCACGTTGCAGTGATGGAGGAACAATGCGGTAACCCTTCAACTATCTTAAGGACTAGCTATGTCCGGATTCCCGATCCCTCCAAGCCGGATACCCGCGGAGGGGGGGACGTCACTCAAGGCCTGAACCTAGAATCAGGCAGCGGGCTAGATTTATCAGAAAACATCCAAGAATCCAAACTTTCGAGTTCGGAAACTCCTTGGCCCCTGAG
The DNA here is from genome assembly GCF_003073215.2 of Triticum urartu. Classification (NCBI taxonomy): domain Eukaryota; kingdom Viridiplantae; phylum Streptophyta; class Magnoliopsida; order Poales; family Poaceae; genus Triticum; species Triticum urartu. The sequence goes on along the minus strand of NC_053026.1, from coordinate 115,857,711 downwards.
TCTCAGATCGGGTGAGGATTCGGATTCAATCCCACCCACCCACCCAAACATACGCGATCAATCCCAAATTAGGCAAGAGCCCGAAGAAACAATACACCATTACTGGGCCAGATTCCTCCTAGTCATGAACAGGATAAAGGACTGCCGCGAGGAAGACGCAATTTCATTCTTTTGCAATAATTGCACGGACAAGGGAATCCTCAATGCCGTAAGTCGCCACGAAATTACACGCTTTGCCGACTTGGTGTCCATAGTACGAAAGTACTGTGCGATGGAAAGCGCCTGGAAAACCGAAATAAAATTTTGGGATAATCCGGCCCTGAATACAAACCCAGTCCGAAGTAAAAGGGTGCATTATCACAATACACCTAGATTAACTACCAAAAAGCAAAAGCCCTCAACGGGGCAAGGAACCGTACTGGAGGGGTGGCTCAACGGACCCTGCAAAATTCATAGTACAGCGGATGCAATACCAACGCATAGCCTTAGAGCATGTTGGATACTTCGGCAGGTGGCCAAAAGTGGTGATGATCTGCTCCTCCCAAAAACCACAGAGCACCATCCCGTGGACAACAATACGGTGTTAACGGTCTTTGAGACCTTCGCATCAAATAATAGACGTAAACGAGCACTCCGCAGCATGGCTGAAATCTGCCACATAGCAGAAATAAATCCTTGGAGTGGCACAGCTATTACCTTCAATGCCAGTGACGAACCCAAATTCCGAACAGCCCGAGCACCAGCCGCACTAGTCCTCAGTCCAATTGTGGACGGCTTTCGACTCACCAAGGTACTCATGGACGGCGGCAGCGGATTAAATCTCATCTATGAGGAAACTCTTCAAAAGATGGAAATAGACTAGAGCCACATTGAGCACAATAGCACAACCTTTCGAGGAATCATCCCCAGTCGGGAAGCACACTGTGTCGGGAAAATCACACTAGATGTGGTATTCAACACGCCGGATAATTACAGGTCCGAAGAAATTACATTCCAAGTGGCCCCGTTCAGCAGCGGATACCACACTCTACTAGGGCGGGAGGCGTTTACAACCTTCCAAGCCATACCCCATTACGGGTACATGAAGCTCAAAATGCCCGGGCCCAATGGAATCATCACTCTTGCTAGTGATCCGGACATAGCACTCCGGGCCGAAAATAAGACAGCCGCACTGGCCCTCGAGGCACTATCCGAAGCCCTAGCGGCCGAGGAACTAACTGTGTTGCGCTCCACGGTGAACATGAACGATGTGATACTCGATAAAAGATCCAAGTCCAACTCCTTTAAACCGGCGGACGAAATAGTCAAATTCCAAGTCCATCCAACGGACCCTACAAAAACAGCTTCCATCGGGGCACAATTAAACCCTGATGTCGATGTCGCACTGCGAGAGTTCCTACGCGAGAACTGGGACATTTTCACCTGGCACCCTTCAGACATGCCAGGAATCCCACGCAGGCTGGCTGAGCACAGCTTAAATGTCCTAAAAGGATTCAAGCCAGTCAAGCAGGCTCTTCGACGTTTCACCAAGCCTAAGAGACAAGCCATGGGAGAGGAACTAGCCAAGCTATTGGGAAGCCGGATTCATCAAAGACATAAAACATCCGGACTGGCTAGCAAACCTGGTGATGGTACCAAAGAAGGACAAATCCTGGCGCTTGTGCGTCGATTTTAAGGACCTTAACAAGGCCTGCCCAAAGGATCCCTTCCCCCCTCCCCCGCATCGATCAAATCATCGATGCCACCGCAGGACACGATTCATTGTGTTTCCTCGACGCATACTCTGGCTACCATCAAATTAAAATGTCGGAGCCAGACCAAGCCGCAACGGCATTCATCACACCATACGGCCCATTTTGCTTCAACACAATGCCCTTCGGGCTCAAAAACGCGGGCGCAACATATCGGCGCATGATTCAGACATGTCTGGCAAACCAGATCGACAAAATAGTGGAGGCATACGTGGACGGCGTGGTCGTTAAAACCAAGCATGTCGAAACTCTAGTAGACGACTTGAGGCTCACATTCGACAAGCTCCGAACATATGACATCAAGCTCAATCCGGAAAAATGCGTTTTCGGCGTACCAGCCGGAAAGCTCCTGGGATTCATTGTCTCCAGTAGAGGTATCGAAGCTAATCCGGCCAAAATTCGAGTGTTGTCACAGTTGGCTACCCCAACAGACCTCAAACAAATACAAAAATTGACTGGATGCGTGGCGACTCTAAGCCGCTTTATCTCCCACTTGGGAGAAAAGGCATTACCCCTTTATCGCCTCCTCCGGCGCACCAAACACTTCGATTGGACGGATGCCGCCTCAGCCGGACTCAACGAAATAAAAGCCATATTGGCAACAAACCCAGTCCTGGCCGCGCCAAACGTTGGCGAACCAATGCTATTATACATTGCGGCAACTCATCAAGTAGTAAGCGCAGTGCTCGTCGTCGAGCGAGAAGTGGACGGACACAAATTCCCCCTTCAAAAGCCAGTTTACTATGTGTCCACTGTCCTTACTCCGTGCAAATCACGGTACCCGCATTATCAAAATATAGCATACGCGGTATTTATGGCATCCCGGAAGCTGCAACACTACTTTCAAGAGTGTTCGATAACGGTAGCCTCAGAAGTACCACTTAACGATATTATAAACAATCGCGACGCGACGGGCCAGATTGCCAAATGGGCCATTGAGCTCCTCCCGTTCGACATAACTTACAAGCCACGGTGAGCCATTAAGTCGCAAGTGTTGGCTGACTTCGTCGCTGAATGGACGAAAGCCGAACTCCCTAAAGAGTACGACACATATTCAAACTGGATCATGCACTTCGACGGCTCCAAAATGTTGGCTGGTCTGGGGGCTGGCGTCGTTTTGACGTCCCCAATAGGAGATACTGTTCAATACGTATTATAGATAATGTATACGGACTCCAACAACGCAGCCGAATATGAGGCCCTTCTACATGGTCTTCGGATGGCAGTATCCATGGGCATTCAACGCCTAGAGGTGCGTAGGGATTCAAACCTCACGATATCCCAAGTAAATGGAGACTTTGAGCCAAGGATCCGAAAATGGCAGCTGATCGCAATGCCGTCCTAAAAATGTCAGCTCGGTTCGAGGGGCTCGAATTTCACCATGTGGCTCGGGAAAACAATCAGGCGGCGGATATCCTCGCCCGCATCGGCGCAAAACGCGACGCAGTCCCTCCCAACATATTCCTGGAACGGCTCTTCAAGCCATCCGTAGAATGGGAAGGGGACGCCGGTAACAACAGTCTGGACCCGGCCAAAATACCCGATACTGAACCCTCTGACACAATCGGAGGCTCCACCACCGAAATAACACAATCAGCCCACGAAATAATGGCCATTATTGCCCCGTGGACAGAACCATTCCTGGCCTACCTAACTAGACAGGAACTTACGGAGGACCAAAATGAGGCATGCTGCATAGTGCGGCGATCCAAGGCCTACAGGGTCCACGAGGGAGAATTATACAAAAAAAGCGCTACCGGAGTCCTTCAACGGTGCATCTCCGAAGAGGAAGGACGGAACCTTTTGGCAGAAATTCATGCCGGACTCGGCGGTCATCACGCTGCAGCCCGGGCTCTTGTAAGCAAGGCCTTCCGTACATGATTCTATTGGCCAACGGCCCGGGCAGACGCACAGGACTTGGTCCAACGTTGCGCCGGTTGCCAGCTCTTTGCAAATCAAAGCCACATGCCACCCACCGCCCTCCGAACAATCCCCATTACATGGCCCTTCGCGGTCTGGGGTCTTGACATGGTTGGACCTCTTAAAGGGGGAACGCACAAGAAAAAATACTTATTGGTCATGGTGGATAAATTCACCAAATGGATAGAGGCCAAACCGGTTAAAACAACCGAATCGGTCCGGTGATAGAATTCATATCCGGGGTTGTACACCGTCACGGCGTCCCCCACAGCATCATCACTGATAATGACACGAACTTCACGGCCGACGAGGTAAAACTCTGGTGCAGCAAAATGGGCATCAAGCTCGATTATGCTTCAGTCTATCACCCACAAACCAACGGTCAAGTCGAACGAGGAAATGGTCTTAGAATGAGCGGCATTAAGCCCAGATTAGTGCGCTCCTTAACGGAGTCTGACACGCACTGGGTAGAGGAGCTCGACTCCGTACTCTGGGGGCTGCGGACCACGCTGAATCGTAGTACCGGATACACGCCATTTTTTATGGTGTACGGCGCAGAGACAGTCTTGCCCTGTGACATAATTCATGACTCACCTCAAGTGCGCATGTACGAAGAAAGAGAAGCCGAGCTCGATCGGCAGGACAGTCTGGACACCTTGGAGGAAGAGCGTGACATAGCCAAAGCCCGTTCCGCATTTTACCAGCAACTGGCTTGCAGATACCAATGCAGAGAAGTACGGGCCAAAACTTATAACGTTGGCGAACTAGTTCTTCAGCTGCCGGATAAGAAAAAGAACAAGCTAGAGCCCAAATGGGAAGGTCCCTTCATCATCGACCAAGTTCTGACCGGCGGAGCGTACCGACTGCGGGATGCATCGACTAGTCGACTCAAGCCAAACCCATGGAACGCAGCCAGGCTCCGAAGATTCTACGCCTAGCACCGGACTTTATATTAGTCCCCTCCCTTTGTCCATTTTCTGCATATGCGTCATCTGTCTTGTTTCCCTTTCTTTCTTTTATTTCTCTAGGCCTTCAAGGGTCACCTTGTGCCTCACTTGTACATTACAGATGTGCTAGCCGCACTCTCTACACTTGGGGGCTTCTTTCACAGAAGCTTAAATTTTTTGCCTGGGCATCACGCCCAACACATGCGTTATACTTCCGCATGTACCCTTTTTCACCATTATATGCATCGATATGACTTAAGTTTTGGCCAAGCTGGGTTGCCTGGCTCTTGTATTTATGCCCTACGTTCCCATTAATTTGTCTAGGGCATAAGGGGAGCACCTCTGCGATTGTTACCGCCGGGTCATCCGGACGTGTACCTCAGACTGGGTGAAGCCGAAAGCTAGCGTTCTTAAGAGAATATTTGGTCGGTGAACAAAAGATGACTTTTATTTATTATCCATATCTGCCCCCAGATGTTTTTTCTGTGCTTCTTGTCGCAGTCCGGACATGCACTTTAGGGCATGCCTACCCAGGGAAAGGAACCCTTAACGGAACTATTCTCTGTGGAAGATGTTTCTTACTACCCATGTAATGTAACATAACTAGTTGGGCACTTGTCTGATAAAGCACTAATGACCCCTACGCCTGGTCTCCACGCATGCCCCGGTTCTTACATAACCGAGAGGGTATTCGGATACACTCTGGACTGTCGGGTCCTGAGGTTGAAGCGAAAAGGTCCGCCACGACAAACGATCTACAATCCGGCTAGAAGGCATCATACATGCCACTTTAAAATTACAGTCAATTTAACCGGTTGAATTCCTCTTCAATGCCATCCAATAGGCTGTCTAGTCTACAGTCCTGTTGGGAATACTTTGCGGCCAATTCTACTTGGCCGTACACTAAACTCACATGGATCTCCTTGCCATCAGGCCCCACAGGTCCAACTTCAGCCATGTGGTTCGGGTCAGCCTTCGTGTACCGTGTCTTCACCATTGCCCAGGCTTCCCTGGCACCCTGACGGCAGGCCGATATCTTCCATAATCGGAAGCGCCGCCGTGCTCCCTTCAGCTTTTCTGCAAGCTCTCCAAGGCCTTCGGGTATGGAGACGGCCGGCCACAAGGCCTGGGCAATGCCTTGCATCACATGCCGAACCCGTTCGTGCAACTGCGAGAGCTCAGGAAGAAGATCACCCGTCGAACCAGGCATCTCCTCGGCAGGACGACCTATTAGCATACCTACAAACATAACTCTGTCAGCTAGCTTCCTCGCCAAACTCTTTTTTAAAAGTTCGTTCAAGCACTTACTAAATATGCCGCGCTGAAGCCGCCGATTCTCCTTAACAGAGTCTGACAGTTGGGCACGAACATCTTTTAGTTCCACGCCTAGCTTGGTGTTGGCATCTTGGAGATCATTCTGCTCCTGCCTCACCCTCGTCGGCACGCTCTCACCGGCCTTCAGCTGGCGTATGAGCTGTTGCTTATCCGGATTTACTCCAGCGTCATCTGTAATTTTATCGTCAGATCTGCATATACGCCGCATTCTAATACGATACTTATCATTCGAAGGATATGTTACCAGAGGGGGTCTCTTTGGGCTCCCCTGCTGCGGCTAGTGCGGCCTGCAGTTGGACTTTGCACTCTTCCAGCTCCTGGGACAGTTGAGTATTCTTTTCTGTAAGAACTTGCATAACAAATGATCCTTAAATCAGTTATCCTAACTGTTTCAAGTCTCAGGGGCTACTGATATATATAATCATCAAATTTTCTCACTCGTATGTCCTTTACAACTGCTCCGTGGCTCTGGCTAGACCATTTTGAGCGGCACGGAGGTGCGCGTCTCTCGAGTTGAAAGCATCCAATGCCTCTTGGGAGAAACAAGCGTCACGAAGAACAGTCCGGCGACGCCTGTGGTTCATGGCACTTTCCACCTCAGAATGGGTGGCGGACAGTTTATCCGCATCCTCTGTCGGAGGAGCACCCGGCGCACGCCTTGTATTCGTTCCCGCCTCTGAATCTGGCCTTGGAGCCTGGCTTGTGGAGGCGCAATTGGTAGCCTCTCCGGGTATAGTCCGGCGAGCTCTCTTTTTCTTGAAAAGAAGGCATGGGCGTTAATATGCCTCCGCAAATAATGTCTTGCAATAAAGACGGCGTGCCGTACCACTGCGCCGGTGCCTCAATCCGGACTACGGATCTTTTCAGCCTGTCTGGCCTTGCGGCCCCTTGTTGGCTAGTTGCCACAGGCTCGACCTTCTGCCCCGAGGACCTCCCCTGCAAAACACGGCTGTTATACGGCAATCAAAAAGCGCAAGGACGGATCCCTTTTTGAATGCTGGGACTTCGGTCTTAGTCACCTGTGAGGCTGGAACTAGCCCAGGGTAATCGGCCGTAATGGCCACCAAGGCGTTGTCATTACTCCATTGGTAAAATACCCCGTCGATTAGCTCCACAGATATGTCCGGATCCTCCTGGGAGGTCGGGTCAAGGGACTGTCCGGGGTCCTCGGGTTGTGGAGGAGGGTTGTTTATCTCCTTACTACCTATCGCAGCTCCAGCGATAAAATCGCCAGAATAAATACTTAACTACGGGAATATGAAATAGATGGGTGATAAAAAGTCTCTGCTTACCCAGCTCGGAGGATTGTACATAGAAAATCCGCCCTGCAGGTTGACACGAAGGAATTCCTCCTCTTTTCCCTTCTACAAAGTGGATTAGATCTTTATTAGATCATCAGCTGATCCCGGCCCTTTGCGGCCGTGGCGGGTGGCGTCATCCTCCCCGTTGAAATCCCACATGGGGTGGCCTCTATACTGAAGCGGCTGCACCCCCCGCATGATGCATGTGGCATGACCTCGATCATGGTCAATCTGGATCAAGCTAAAAAACTTATCCGGCTCATTAGGTAAAGAATGTCCCTGTCATCTTCCTCCAGGGAGCTTCGTGGACGCCAGCTCTGGCGCTTCTTCAAAGGGGCGTTGTCGAACTCCGGAAGGCCGATCCGAATAGGGTCCGGGAGGGGGCCATCTTCTATATAAAACCATTCTGAAGGCAGTCTTTGGACGTATTCTTCGGGGTCCCGGACAGGTATCCGGTCCCGGCAATACGCCACACTTCGGCTCCGCCTACTTGATATATTGATCCCTTCTTAGAACGGGGCACAAGGCAGAACAGCTTCTTCCACAGAGCGAAATGAGCCTCACAGCCCAAAAACAACTGACAAAGGGCTACGAATCCCGCGATATGTAGCAAGGAGGCAGGCGTAAGCAACCGGAGGCCGTAGAACTCCAGAAGCCCTCGGAGAAACGTATGAATTTGGAATCCGAACCCTCTTACCAAATAAGGGACAAGGCATACCCGCTCTCCCTTGGAGGGATTGGGGCGGCTCTCTGCTTGCTCTCCGCCATTGTAGGTGGCAAGCCCGGCTCGAACCGGGACCAGGTACGCTGGGGGAAGAAATCCCTTGGACTGAAGCATCACCAATTTTCTGTGCGGGATGGAACATCTCTCCCAATCTCCCGTCTTGGAGCTAGGGGTGCGAGAGGAGGAGCTACGTCGACCGGCCATGATGGAATGTGTCTCTGTCGGGTGCGCTCCGATGAAGGCTCGCCAAGGGGGGATGGTGTGATTTGGATCTGAATCCTCGTCTTTTTAAATAGGCGGCTCATTCACACAGCTAGGGGGGTAAATATGAAAACACCCTGGCTCTTCACATTCGCTCGACACGTGGAAAGTGGCCATTATTGGGCGTGGATGCCGAGGAGTACAAACATTCACAAGAAACCGGATATTATTTCGACAGGTACACAGAATTTGGAGAGGAACCCGCCTTGCAATGCCGAAGACAATAATGCGTGCCAGACTCATCGTCATTGAAGCCTGGTTCGGGGGCTACTGAGGGAGTCCTGGATTAGGGGGTCTCCGGATAGCCGGACTATCTCCATTGGCCGGATTGTTAGACTATGAAGATACAAGATTGAAGACTTCGTCTCGTGTCCGGATGGGACTCTACTTGGCGTGGAAGGCAAGCTAGGCAATACGTATATGGATATCTCCTCCTTTGTAACTGACCTTGTGTAACCCTAACCCTCTCCGGTGTCTATATAAACCGAAGGGTTTGAGTCCGTAGGACAAAAATCACAACATACAATCATACCATAGGCTAGCTTCTAGGGTTTAGCCTCTCTGATCTCATGGTGGATCTACTCTTGTACTACCCATATCATCAATATTAATCAAGAAGGACGTAGGGTTTTACCTCCATCAAGAGGGCCCGAACCTGGGTAAAACATCGTGTCCCTTGCATCCTGTTACCATCCGGCCTAGACGCACAGTTCGGGACCCCCTACCCGAGATCCGCCGGTTTTGACACCGACAATCCCCTTCCCATACTACGGATGGCTTGAAAAGCCTTTCCAAAAATATGTTGGGAGGGACCGCGTCGTGTTTTGCTCCGATGCGGGTGAGGATATCCGCCGCCTGATTGTTTTCCCGAGCCACATGGTGAAATTCGAGTCCCTCGAACCGAGCTGACATTTTTAGGATGGCGTTTCGGTAGGCCGCCATTTTCGGAACCTTGGTGTCAAAATCTCCGTTTATTTGGGATATTGCGAGGTTTGAATCCCCACGCACCTCCAGGCGTTGAATGCCCATGGAGACTGCCATCCGAAGACCATGCAATAGAGCTTCGTATTCGGCTGCATTGTTGGAGTCTGTATACAATATTTGCAGTATGTACCGAACGGTATCTCCGGTTGGGGACGTCAGGACGACGCCAGCCCCTAGACCGGCCAACATTTTAGAACCGTCGAAGTGCATGATCCAATTGGAGTATGTGCCGTACTCTTTACGGAGTTTGGCCTCCGTCCATACGGCGACGAAGTCGGCCAGTACTTGCGATTTAATGGCTCGGCGAGGTTTGTATGTTATGTCGAATGGGAGGAGCTCAATGGCCCATTTGGTAATCCGGCCCATAGCGTCGCGGTTGTTGATAATATCATTAAGTGGCACTTCCGAGGCTACTCTAATCGAACACTCTTGAAAGTAGTGTCGCAGTTTTCGCGATGCCATGAATACCGCATATGCTATCTTTTGGTAATGCGGGTACCGTGATTTGCATGGAGTGAGGACAGCGGATACATAATATACCGGCTTTTGAAGGGGGAATTTGTGTCCGTCCTCTTCCCGTTCGACAACGAGCACCGCACTTACAACTTGATGAGTTGCCGCAATGTATAACAGCATTGGTTCGCCTATGTTTGGTGCGGCCATGATTGGGTTGGTTGCCAAAATGGCCTTTATTTCTTCCAATCCAGCTGTGGCCGCGTCCGTCCACTCGAAGTGTTCGGTGCGCCGAAGGAGGCGATAGAGGGGTAAAGCCTTTTCTCCTAAGCGGGAGATAAAGCGGCTTAGAGCCGCCACACATCCAGTTAACTTTTGGATTTGTTTGAGGTCTGTTGGGGTAGCCAACTGTGACAACGCTCGGATTTTGGCCGGATTAGCTTCAATACCTCTACTGGAAACAATGAATCCCAGGAGCTTTCCGGCTGGTACGCCGAAAATGCATTTTTCCAGATTGAGCTTGATGTCATATGTTCGGAGGTTGTCGAATGTGAGCCTCAAGTCGTGTATCAAAGAGTCGACGTGTTTGGTTTTGATGACCACATCGTCTACGTATGCCTCTACTATTTTGCCAATTTTTTCTCCAGGCATGTCTGAATCATGCGCTGATATGTTGCGCCGGCGTTTTTGTGCCCAAAAGGCATTGTGTTGAAACAGAAGGGACCATATGGTGTCATGAATGCCGTTGCAGCTTGGTCGGACTCCGACATCTTGATTTGGTGGTAACCGGAGTATGCGTCGAGGAAACACAATGAGTCGTTTCCTGCGGTAGCATCAATAATTTGATCGATGCATGGGAGGGGGAAGGGATCCTTTGGGCAAGCTTTATTGAGGTCTTTGAAATCGACACAAAGGCGCCAGGATTTGTCCTTCTTTGGTACCATCACCAGGTTTGCTAGCCAGTCCGGATGTTTTATTTCTCTGATGAATCCGGCCTCCAATAACTTGGCTAGTTCTTCTCCCATGGCCTGTCTCTTAGGTTCGGAGAAACGCCGAAGAGCTTGCTTGACCGGCTTGAATCCCTTTAGGATATTGAGGCTATTCTCGGCCAGCCTGCGTGGGATTCCTGGCATGTCTGAGGGATGCCAGGCGAATATGTCCCAGTTCTCGCGTAGGAACTCTTGTAGTGCGGCGTGCACAATGGGGTTTAACTGTGCCCGATGGAGGCTATTTTTGTAGGGTCCGTTGGGTGGACTTGGAATTTGACTATTTCATCCGCTGGTTTAAAATAGGTGGACTTGGATCTTTTGTCGAGTATCACGTCGTCCCTGTCCACTGTCGAGTGTAGCGTGGTTAATTCCTCGGCCGAGAGGGCTTCAGATAATGCCTCGAGGGCCAATGCTGCTGTTTTGTTTTAGGTGCAGAGTGCTGTGTCCGGATCACTGGCGAGAGTGATGATTCCGTTGGGCCCGGGCATTTTAAGCTTCATGTAGCCATAATGGGGTACGGCTTGGAAGATTGTGAATGCCTCCCGTCCTAAAAGAGCGTGATGGCCACTGCTGAATGGGGCCACTTGGAATGTAATTTCTTCGGACCTGTAATTGTCCGGCGTGCCGAATACCACATCTAGTGTGATTTTCCCAGCACAGCGTGCTTCCTGGCTAGGGATAATTCCTCTAAAGGTTGTGCTACTTTGCTCGATGCGGTTCCAGTATATTTCCATCTTTTGAAGAGTTTCCTCATAGATGAGGTTTAGTCCGCCGCCACCGTCCATGAGTACTTTGGTAAGTCGACAGCCATCCACGATTGGACCGAGGACCAGTGCGGCTGGTGCTCGGGCTGTTCGGAATTTAGGTTCATCACTGGCATTGAAGGTAATAGCCGTGTCACTCCATGGATTTATTGCTGCTACATGGTACATTTCGGCCATGCTGCGGAGTGTTCGCTTGCGCCTATTATTTGACGCGAAGGTCTCGAACACTGTTAATACTGTATTGCTATCCAAGGGATGGTGCTCTGTGGTATTTGGGATAAGGAGATCCTCACCACTTTTGGCCACCTACATGAGTATCCTAAGGCTGTGCGTTGGTATTGTATCCGTTGTGCTATGAATTTTGTAGGGTCCGTTGAGCCATCCCTCCAGTACGGTTCCATGCCCTGTAGAGGGTCTTTGCTTTTTGGTAGTTGACCTGGTGTATTGTGATAATGCACCCTTTTATTTTGGACTGGGTTTGTATTCAGGGCCCGATAATCCCAAAAGTTTGTTTTGGTTTTCCAGGCACTTTCCATGGCACAGTACTTTCGTACTATGGACGCCAAATCAGCAAAGCGTGTTATCTCATGGCGATTTATGGCATTAAGGATTCCCTTGTCTGTGCAATTACTGCAGAAAAATGAGATTGCGTCTTTCTCGCGACAGTCCTTAACCTTGTTCATTGCAACGAGGAATCTGGCCCAATAGTGATGTACTGTTTCCTGGGGTTCTTGCCTGATGCGGGAAAGATCGCTTATGTTTGGGTGGGTGGGTGGAATTGAATCCGAACCCACTCCCGATCTGGGATCCAGGGGCCGAGGAGTTTCCAATTTTGGAAGTTCCGGTTCCGGGGTGTTACCCGATAATCCTGGTCCGCTGCCTGACTCAAGGTTCAGGGATTGGATGTTGTCCTCCCGCGAACGGGCGTCCGGCTCGAAGAGCTCGGGAATCCAGACATAATTGGTCCTCAGGATAGAGGAAAGGTCGCCGCGTTGTTCCTCCACCACTGAAATATGATGGGTGATCGGTGGAGAGTTAATCTCCCTTCGGTCGGGTTTAAGCCCAATCCGATCATAGTCCATAGCGACTCCCAAGGCGGCGATGCGATCCAAGAGCTCGTTTAAGGAGGCGAGCTCCATTGGATCCATCTGTTCGGCGAGTGCCGATTTGACGTGGAGGTTGTTTTCGATGTCCCGAGAAGTCATCGTCGGCGCGGCGGCCGAACAGGCGGTCATGATGAATCCGCCTAGCCGGAGAGTTTGGCCGACAGCCAAAGCTCCCCCGACAGAAGTACCATCTTTAAAGACGAGACGAGACATCCTTCCTTCTGGCGACGACACAGAGGAACTCTCAATGAAAGCACCAATGTCGGTGTCAAAACCAGCGGATCTCGGGTAAGGGGTCCCGAACTGTGCGTCTAAGGCAGATGGTAACAGGAGGCAGGGGACACAATGTTTTACCCAGGTTCGGGCCCTCTTGATGGAGGTAAAACCCTACGTCCTGCTTGATTAATATTGATGATATGGGTAGTACAAGAGTAGATCTACCACGAGATCAGAGAGGCTAAACCCTAGAAGCTAGCCTATGGTATGATTGTATGTTTTCCTACGGACTAAACCCTCTGGTTTATATAGACACCAGAGGGGGCTAGGGTTACACAAGGTCGGTTACAAAGGAGGAGATATACATATCCGTACTGCCTAGCTTGCCTTCCACGCCAAGTAGAGTCCCATCCGGACACGGGACGAAGTTTTCAATCTTGTATCTTCATAGTCCAACAGTCCGGACAAAGAATACAGTCCAGCTGTCCGGAGACCCCCTAATCCAGGACTCCCTCACCCACTATTTTGGAAGAGTGTCAACTTTGCATGCATGTGGATCATGAAGAGAAAATTTTATGTGATAGCTATATTGTTGAATTTGATTATGATCCTACATGTAATTATTATGAGAGAGGAAAATATGGTTTTAGACATTTTCGTGTCACTAAATTACCTCTCGTTATGTTGAGATGTAGCGACCCGAACCGAATGGATCAAGTCTCTGTGCTTAAGTGTCATCCCTGGATCGGTATGCTGACACACACAGTACTCGAGGATTTATAACAGAGGTAAATCACATGTATAAGTAACGTAAATACTATTACCTCAATCCAAATAGCGGAAGTAACAAGGTTGTGGATTCCCATCAACACCAACGGCAAAGTTGAGTGTAGAAATCGTAACCCTAACGTATCACTTACTCGTCGTAAGATATCCTGCAACATGAGACGTTGCAGCTACAAAGGGTCAGTACATTGAATGTACTGGCAAATTCACACCATAGAGAGAAATGATGAACAATGGCTATCACTACATGCATATATGGCTGGTGGAAAAGCTCTATGGTTATATGTTTTAGCGAAAAGCCAATTTTTCCCTACTGCAAAGGAATACATTTTATTTAACTATCATGGTGGTTGTTGAACATTGAGAATGGTTGACAGCATTCTCAATCCCAATTAAGTAACATCATTAAACCCAACAAAATTGTTTAAAGTAACATGATGAGATTCACATGATAATCCAAATACTAGATACTCAAAACATCCATAACCGGGGACACGGCTAATCATGATTAGTTTATACACTCTGCAGAGGTTTGCGCACTTTTCCCCACAAGGCTCAATCTCCTCCATTGGATTTCTCGCACTACATGGTGTTTGAGAAACGGATGACCGAGACATAGTCTTTCAGAAGCGTTTGCACCTTACGATGGGTAGACCGTACCACCTACAACCCCTACATCTGCTAGTCTACCACTGTAAGAGTTCACATGACTTAATCAACTATGCTAGAGCCCATAATAGCTTGTGCCTGCACACGGAAGTTTCTAGTATGAATAATCTCATGATCCCTTTGAGCCTGGGTGGCGGTCCATAAAAAAACAGGCAATCCTGGAATACCCAGGTGCCTAGACAGGCAATCGCTGGAATACCCAGGTGCCTCAATCTACCCAGATGTGTGTTAAAGTTGCCACCTTAAGTAAACCATTAATTAACGATCTCACGTCTATCATGAAATACTCTCAAACCCAATCCACGTCTACGAGCATAGCATGGCAATATAAGCATAACGTAATAGTAACTCCCAAGGTTTGAATGCAGGGCAATAGGTTCCTACCTCATCAACTACTTCCCAATACCCACATGTTATCAATCCTACTCATGCAATGTTTGAGGGTGAAACTAATGCATAAAAACTGGGTATGAAAGGGATATGATCAAAGTGTGAACTTTCCTGCAATGTTGATGAAGATGATTCGCACTCATAACTCTTGATAGTTCTACTCGTCACACTACATTCAATCTATCGTGAGCAAGCAATATTAACCACGCATAAGCAATCACTCAGAAGATCGGGAAGATCGAAGAAGTCGATTTGGAAAACATCAAAACCAAGCAAATAGCTCTTGCAACATAAAACAATTTCTAGCAGTACCAAAATTATGTGAATCTGGCCTTATCAGAAAGTTTAGGTCAAGAGCTTCGATTTGCAAAAAGAATCAACTAAAACGGAGCTACGAAACTCAAGTTATGATCAAACGAAGTTTGAATTCAAATCTGATCTAATTTAAATTTTAAACTTTTCAAAAACATGTTTGACTTGGATTACTGGATAGAGGAGATCATAAGGAAGAAGTGGGCGTTGGTTTCGTTGGATTTGGACAAACGAGTAAAAAGTTATGGCTATTTGAAAAATCAGGGCCAAGCTGTTTTACGGAAGAAAAAATAGCTATGGGCTAGGGTCTAATGTATAAATACGTAGACTAATTGATAATCTAATTATTTTATCATATTAGTCTAAAAATAATAAACTACGGAGGTATAAGAAGAAAAAAAAACAAAGAAAGATACCTTTATAAGGCAGAGAAAAGACAACTTTGGAGAGAAGAGACAATTTCAGAAGTCGTGCCGGAGAAGAGAAATATATTTTTCTTAAATGAATCTAGTCAAACCGAAATATTGATTTAACCCGAATCAGATGATTTTTGGAGGCTCTATGGGTCTATATTTATTGGTGAAAAAGAGGCTTATGGGTCAAAGGCTAGGCAATGTGGGACTAAACATAGACGAAAATATACGAAACAGAGAAGAAAAGAGGCGGATGGGTCTAAAGGCCTTCGGCCGGCCGCGCACACTACGGTGCATTTTTTTTACAAAATTCGGCCTAAGAAAAAAATTAAAAAAAAAGTCTGGCTGGGCCTGGCCTATTTAAGAGAAAAAAAACAATGGGGCGCCAGAAGCTACTATACTGCGCGTGTGGGCGACAGTTAGTTTCAGGCGCGCGCAGTTTTTGTTTTTTTAAACAGAATGCGATAAACTAAAGAATGAAAATAAAAATAAAACTTTATATAGGCATATTGTATATGAAAATTTTCAGAAAAAGATTTTCTACGACATGAACATTTTCCTAGCATTAAATAAATTTCATAAAAATTCAGATAATTCAAAGAGTGCTACTGGTCTAATAAAATCCAATAAAAATCATTTTAGAAATACCAAAATGATTTCAAATTAATTTTTCTCCAATTTTCTAATGTAGGGAATCATGTTACCCTATTTTCCATATATTTTATTTTTGGAGAAAAATAATTTGAATAAAATCCAAATAACTCCAAATTGAAAAATAATTCCAAAAGGACTTTGAATTTGAGTTTCTTTGAAACTCACAACTCATATTTCATATAATTTGAAGAAGTCATTTTATCTTCTCTCATGAAAATCATTGAGTTGCTTAAAGTTTCAAAATTGGAAATATTTTCCAAATGAAATTCAAATATTTTCAACACCCCTTGTCATTTAAATAAATGGAAGAAGTCATGTCATCTTCTCTCCAGGGTTTCGTGGTGAAAAGAATTTGAATTCACGGAGATCATGAATGAAAAAAATGAAAGTTTGGGAAAGTCCTTTTATTCCCTCTCATTTAACTTTCAAAAAGGTTTTGAATTTCACTCAATTTCACACAATCAATCAAACATTCAATCAAATCTATCTATTTATTATAACATTCCAAAATTTAGAATTTTGGGATGTTACATGAGATTGCAATTGTTTCTTTCTCCTTCCTTGTGTATGCTAGTTTTTGCTTGTCTTGATAATTTGTTTGCTTATATAATGCCTATGCATAGGAAGTATGTTAGACTTAGATGTGATTTTCATGTGCTTCATGATGTTCCCTTCATGTTTCAATTGCTATCTTTCATGTGAGCATCATTAAAATTATAGATGCCTAGCTTAAGGGCGTAAAAGTATAGCGCTTGTTGGGAGGCAACCCAATTTTATTTTTTTCTTTGATTTTTGATCCTGTTTAGTAATAAATAATTCATATAGCTTATGTTATGATTGTGTTTTTATGTTTTAATTAGTGTTTGTGCCAAGTAAAGCTTTTAGGATCTTCTTGGGTTATTGTTGTTTGATCTTGCTGATAAAAACAAAAAGTATGCGCTCACGGAAATAATTATCATTTTTTAACCAGAGAGCGACAAAATACCAATTCCAACTGCAATCGGTCAATATACTTTTTATCCTGGCCGTCCTAAGTTTTCAGAATTTTTGGAGTTACAAAAGTATTTGAAACCTCCAGATTGCCACACACTGTTCTATTTTTGACAGATTCTGCTTTTGTGTGTTGTTTGCTTATTTTGATGAATCTATGAGTAGTATCGGGGGGTATGAACCATAGAGAAGTTGGAATACAGTATGTTTAACGCCAATATAAATAAAGAGTGAGTTCATTACAGTACCTTGAAGTGGTGGTCTATTTTCTTATACTAACGGAGCTCATGAGATTTTCTGTTGAAGTTTTGTGTTGTGAAGTTTTCAAGTTTTTGGGTAAAGATTTGATGGATTTTGGAATAAGGAGTGGCAAGAGACTAAGCTTGGGGATGCCCAAGGCACTCCAAGGTGAAATTCAAGGACAACCAAAAGCCTAAGCTTGGGGATGCCCCGGAAGGCATCCCCTCTTTCGTCTTCGTCTATCGGTAACTTTACTTGAGGCTATATTTTTATTCACCACATGATATGTGTTTTGCTTGGAGTGTCTTGTATGATTTGAGTCTTTGCTTTTTAGTTTAACACAACCATCCTTGCTGTATGCACCTTTTGGGAGAGACACGCATGAATCGGAATTTATTAGAATACTCTATGTGCTAGATAATTTTTGAGCTAGATAATTTTGCTCTAGTGCTTCACTTATATCTTTTTAGAGCACGGTGGTGGTTTTATTTTATAGAAATTATTGATCTCTCATGATTCACTTATATTATTTTGAGAGTCTTTTAGAACAACATGGTAATTTTCTTTGCCTATAAAACTAGTCCTAATATGATGGGCATCCAAGATGGGTATAATAAAAACTTTCATATAAAGTGGGGTGAATACTATGAGAAGTTTGATGCTTGATGATTGTTTTGAGACATGAGGATGGTGATATTAGAGTGATGCTAGTTGAGTAGTTGTGAATTTGCGAAATACTTGTGTTGAGGTTTGCAAGTCCCGTAGCATGCACATATGGTAACCGTTGTGTAACAAATTTGAAGCATGAGGTGTTTCTTTGATTGTCTTCCTTATGAGTGGTGGTCGGGGACGAGCGATTGTCTTTTCCTACCAATCTATCCCCCTAGGAGCATGCGCGTAGTGCTTGGTTTTGATGACTTGTAGATTTTTGCAATAAGTATGTGAGTTCTTTATGACTAATGTTGAGTCCATGGATTATACGCACTATCACCCTTCCACCGTTGCTAGCCTCTCTAGTACCGCGCAACTTTCGCCGGTACCATAAACCCACCATTTACCTTCCTCAAAACAGCCACCATACCTACCTATTATGGCATTTCCATAGCCATTTCGAGATATATTTCCATGCAACTTTCCACCGTTCCGTCTATTATGACACGCTCCATCATTGTCATATTGCCTTGCATGATAATGTAGTTGACATCGTATTTGTGGCAAAGCCACCATTCATAATTTTTTCATACATGTCACTCTTGATTCATTTCACATCCCGGTACACCGCCGGAGGCACTCATATAGAGTAATATTTTGTTCTAAGTATCGAGTTGTAATCCTTGAGTTGTAAATAAATAGAAGTGTGATGATCATCATTATTAGATCATTGTCCCGTGTGAGGAAATAAAAAAAAGGAGGCCAAAGAAGCCGATGAAAAAAGGAGGCCAAAGGAGCCAAACAAAAAAGGGAGAGAAAAAGAGAGTAGGGACAATGCTACTATCCTTTTTCCACGCTTATGCTTCAAAGTAGCACCATGATCTTCATGATAGAGAGTCTCTTATTTTGTCACTTTCATATACTAGTGGGAATTTTCGTTATAGAACTTGGCTTGTATAGGCTTCCTCAAAATGCCCTAGGTCTTCGTGAGCAAGCAAGTTGGATGCACACCCACTTAGTTTCTTTTGTTGAGCTTTCATACATTTATAACTCTAGTGCATCCGTTGCATGGCAATCCCTACTCACTCACAATGATATATATTGATGGGCAACTCAATAGCCCATTAATATGCCTAGTTGATGTGAGACCATCTTCCTCCTTTTTGTCTTCTCCACAACCACCATTCTATTCCACCTATAGTGCTATGTCCATGGCTTACGCTCATGTATTGCTTGAAAGTTGAAAAAGTTTGAGAATACTAAAGTATGAAACAATTTCTTAGCTTGTCATC
This sequence comes from Triticum urartu, assembly GCF_003073215.2. Lineage (NCBI taxonomy): Eukaryota > Viridiplantae > Streptophyta > Magnoliopsida > Poales > Poaceae > Triticum > Triticum urartu. The sequence goes on along the minus strand of NC_053026.1, from coordinate 115,838,563 downwards.
GGGGTTGTGCATGATCTGAATATTTTGTGTGACGAAGATGGAGCATAGCCAAACTATATGATTTCATAGGGATGAACTTTCTTTGGCCATGTTATTTTGAGAAGACATGATTACTTTGTTAGTATGCTTGAAGTATAATTATTTTTATGTCAATATTAAACTTTTATCTTGAATCTTTCGGATCTGAACATTCATGCCACAATAAATAAAATTACATTGATAATTATGTTAGGTAGCATTCCACATCAAAAATTCCGTTTTTATCATTTACCTACATGAGGACGAGTAGGAATTAAGCTTGGGGATGCTTGATACATCTCCAACGTATCTATAATTTTTTATTGTTCCATGCTATTATATTATCTTTTTTGGATGTTTAATGGGCTTTATTATACACTTTTATATTATTTTTGGGACTAACCTACTAACCCAAGGCCCAGTACAAATTGCTATTGCCTATTTCAGTGTTTCGCAGAAAAGGGATATCAAACTGAATCCAAATGGAATGAAACCTTCGGGAGAGTTATTTTTGGAACAAACGTGATCCAGGGGACTTGGAGTAGACATCAAGAAAGAAACGAGGTGGCCACGAGGCAGGGAGGCCGCCCCCACCCTCGTGGGCCCCTCGCAGCTCCACCGACCTACTTCTTCCTCCTATATATATATCCATATACCCCGAAAAAATCCAAGAGCACCACGAAACCCTATTTCCACCACCACAACCTAATTTTGCAGAATTTTTGGATTTGCAGAAGTATTCAAACTATCCAGATTGCTACAGACTGTGCTGTTTTTGACAGATTCTGTTTTTCGTGTGTTGTTTGCTTATTTTGATGAATCTATGGCTAATATCGGGGGGTATGAACCATAGAGAAGTTGGAATACAGTAGGTTTGACACCAATATAAATAAAGAGTGAGTTCATTACCGTACCTTAAAGTGGTGATTTATTTTTTTATACTAACAGAGCTCATGAGATTTTCTGTTGAGTTTTGTGTTGTGAAGTTTTCAAGTTTTTGGGTAAAGATTTGATTGATTTTGGAACAAGGAGTGGCAAGTGCCTAAGCTTGGGGATGCCCAAGGCACCCCAAGGTAAAATTCAAGGACAACCAGAAGCCTAAGCTTGGGGATGCCCTAGAAGGCATCCCCTCTTTCGTCTTCGTCTATCGGTAACTTTACTTGAGGCTATATTTTTATTCACCACATGATATGTGTTTTGCTTGGAGCGTCTTGTATGATTTGAGTCTTTGATTTTCAGTTTACCACAATCATCCTTTTTGTACACACCTTTTGGGAGAGACACACATGAATCAGAATTTATTAGAATACTCTATGTGCTCCACTTATATACTTTGAGCTAGATAAATTTTGCTCTAGTGCTTCATTTATATCTTTTTAGAGCACGGTGGTGGTTTTATTTTATAGAAATTATTGATCTCTCATGCTTCACAAATATTATTTTGAGAGTCTTTTAGAACAGCATGGTAATTTGCTTTGGCTATAAAATTAGTCCTAATATGATAGGCATCCAAGATGGGTATAATAAAAACTTCCATATAGAGTGCATTGAATACTATGAGAAGTTTGATACTTGATGATTGTTTTGAGATATGAAGATGGTGATATTAGAGTCATGCTAGTTAAGTAATTGTGAAATTGAGAAATACTTGTGTTGAGGTTTGCAAGTCCCGTAGCATGCACGTATGGTAACCGTTGTGTGACAAATTTGAGTGGCGGTCCTTATGAGTGGCGGTCTATCCCCCAAGGAGCATGCGCATAGTGCTTGTGTAACGCCCTCGATGCGGCTATATCTCCTACGTGTCGAAGCACGACTTAGAGGTATAGCCACATTGAAAGCAATGTCGCAAGTAAGGTAATCTTCAAAACAACCCATGTAAATATATAAAAGGGGAAGAGATACATAGTTGGCTTACACTCGCCATGTCACACAAATACAAGAATAACATTACAATCATCCAATACACTCATGGTACGACTATGGTACCAAAATAGAGATCATCCCCCACATGCGACACGGTCCCCGATCGCCCCAACTGGGCACCACTACTGATCATCTGGGAAAGACACATAGTAACGACGAGAGTCTTCATCAAACTCCCACTTGAGCTCAAGAGCATCGTCTGGAGCGGTATGATCGGTCCCTGCATCTGGTTTTGGAAGTAAACTGTGAGTCACGGGGACTCAGCAATCTCGCACCCTCGCGATCAAGACTATTTAAGCTTATAGGTAAGGCAAAGGTATGATGTGGAGCTGCAGCAAGCGACTAGCATATATGGTGGCTAACCTATTCGCAAAAGAGAGTGAGAAGAGAAGGCAAAGCACGGACGAATAACTATGATCAAGCAGTGATCCTAAAACAACCTACATCAAGCATAACTCCAACACCATGTTCACTTCCCGGACCCCGCCGAGAAGAGACCATCACGGCTACACACGCGGTTGATGCATTTTAATTAAGTTCAACTTCAGGTTTTCTACAACCGGACATTAACAAATTCCCGTCTGCCCATAACCGCGGGCATGGCTTTCGAAAGTTCAATCCTTGCAGGGGTGTCCCAACTTAGCCCATCACAAGCTCTCACGGTCAACGAATGATATTCCTTCTCCCAAGACAATCCGATCAGACTCGGCATCCCAGTTACAAGACATCCTCGACAATGGTAAAACAAGTCCAGCAAAGCCACCCGGATGTGCCGACAAATCCAGATAGGAGCTGCACATATCTCGTTCTCAGGGCACACCGGATAGGTAAAGCTACGAGTAAAACCAGCCCTCGAGTTTCCCCGAGGTGGCCCTGCAGGCTGCCCGTTCCGGACCAACTTGGAGAAGCACTGGCCCGGGGGGTTAAAATAAAGATGACCCTTGAGTCTGCAGAACCCAAGGGAAGGTGGTAGGTTGTTAGTGCAAATGGTAAAACCAAGGTTGGGTCTTGCTGGAGGATTTTTATTCAAGGCGAACAGTCAAGGGGTTCCCATTATAACCCAACCGTGTAAGGAACACAAAATCCGGGAACATAACACTGATATGACGCAAACTAGGGCGGCAAGAGTGGAACAAAACACCAGGCATAAGGCCGAGCCTTCCACCATTTACCAAGTATATAGATGCATTAATTAAATAAAATATATTTTGATATCCCAACAAAAGTATCCATGTTCCAACAAGGAACAAACACCAATCTTCACCTGCAGCTAACAACGCTATAAGAGGGGCTGAGCAAAGCGGTAACATAGCCAAACAACGGTTTGCGAGGACAAGGTGGGTTAGAGGTTCGACATGGCAATTTGGGAGGCATGATAAGCAAGTGGTAGGTATCATAGCATAGGCATTCGTTTCTTCTCATTTGGGCAAACAGATGGATATCGTTTCTCCTGGCAAACATTTGAGTGCCAGTTTGGAGGTTCCAGATGTTACTATCACGTTGGGCGACTATAAGTTTCTTTCTTCTCCAATGGTCCTTGGTAACTCGGATATTGATCTTATTCTTGGAATGGATTGGCTTTCTAAGCACAAGGCTCAGCTTGATTGTGCTGCCAGGCAGATTCAATTGACTCATTTGTCTGAGGATGTTATTGTCTTTGCCGCAAGGGATGATACCATTTGTCTGTTTTCTCTCAATGAGAAGGGTGAGCTGGATGCCATCTCTCAAATTCCAGTCATTTGCGAATATCAAGACATCTTTCCAGAAGAGCTTCCAGGAATGCCTCCGCACCGGCCAGTTGAATTTGTCATCGATCTTGAGCCTGGCACGGAACCTGTTTGCAAACGTCCTTACAAGCTTGGACCTGAAGAGTTGAAGGAGCTGAAGAAGCAACTCGATATTCAAGAGCGAATGGGTCTCATCCGACCTAGTTCCTCTCCATGGGGTTGTGGAGTTCTTTTTGTGAAGAAGAAGGATGGAACGGACCGACTCTGTGTCGATTACCGTCCATTGAACAAGAAGACTATAAAGAACAAGTACCCACTTCCCAACATCAACGAGCTATTTGAACAACTCAAAGGTGCTCAAGTATTCTCCAAGCTTGATCTCCGTATGGGCTGTCACCAGATTCGAATTCGTGAGCAAGATATCCCTAAGACAGCATTCAGAACAAGCTATGGTTCATATGAATACACTGTCATGTCTTTTGGCCTCGTCAACGCTCCGCCAACATTCTCTCGCATGATGAACTTCATCTTCAACGCCTACACAAATGACTTCGTCTTGGTCTACCTCGATGACATTTTGGTCTTTTCCAAGAACAAGGAAGATCATGCCAAACACTTGCGTTTGGTCCTGGATAAGCTCAGAGAACATCAGTTCTATGCCAAGTTTTCAAAGTGTGAGTTTTGGCTCGATGAGGTTCTCTACCTCGGACATATCATCTCTGCCAAGGGCATAGCGGTGAATCCTAAGAAGGTGTCTGCAATTGTGAATTGGGAACCACCTTAGAACGTGAAGCAACTCCGCAGCTTCCTTAGTCTCGCAAGCTATTGTCGAAGGTTCATTGAGAACTTCTCAAAGATCGCGAAGCCTCTTTCCAATCTTCTCCAGAAGCACGTCAAGTACGTTTGGTCTCCTGAATGTGACATCGCTTTCAACACCCTGAAAGAGAAGTTAGTCACTGCTCCAGTTCTGACTCCTCCTGATGAATCCAAACCGTTTGAGGTCTTTTGTGATGCTTCCCTTTAAGGTCTTGGTGCAGTGTTGATGCAAGAGAAGAAAGTTGTGGCCTATACTTCTCGCCAGTTGAAGCCCAATGAAAAGAACTACCCCACTCATGACCTCGAGTTGGCGGCAGTTGTGCATGCTCTTTTGACTTGGAGACATCTCTTATTGGGAACAAAAGTGGACATCTTCACTGACCACAAGAGTCTCAAGTACATCTTCACTCAGCCTAATCTCAACCTCAGGCAGACTCGTTGGGTCGAAATGATTCAAGAGTATAATCCGAGTATCGAATATAGTCCAGGCAAGGCCAATGTAATTGCTGACGCATTGAGCAGGAAGTCTTACTGCAACAGTTTGATTCTCAAGCCTTACCAACCCGAGCTTTGTGAAGCTTTCCGCAAACTCAATCTGCAAGTTGTTCCTCAAGGTTTCCTCGCCAACCTCCAAGTCTCTCCTACTTTGGAAGATCAGATTCGCGAGGCTCAACTTCTTGATGCTATGGTGAAGAAGGTGAAGATTGGGATTGCCAAGAGTCAACCTAAGTACAAGTGCTATCGCCTTGATGACAAGGATACTCTATTCTTCAAGGATCGCACTGTTGTGCCTAAAGGTGACCTTCGTAAAGTCATTATGAACGAGGCTCACAATTCACTCCTCTCCGTCCACCCTGGGAGTACAAAGATGTACCAGGACCTCAAGCAGGCGTATTGGTGGACTCGAATGAAGCGTGAGATTGCTCAGTTCATGAATGAACGTGATGTCTGCAGAAGAGTGAAGGCAGAACACCAACAACCAGCTGGTCTCCTCCAACCTCTTGCCATTCCAGAATGGGAGTTTGACCACATTGATATGGACTTCGTGACTGGATTTCCAAAGTCCAAGCGTGGCAATGATGTTATATTCGTTGTCATCGACAAACTCACTAAAGTGGCTCACTTTCTGCCTATCAAAGAGTCTATCACAGCAGCTCAATTGGCAGAGCTTTATACCTCTCGGATTGTCTCTCTACACGGCATTCCGCAGTTGATTTATTTAGATCGTGGCAGCATCTTCACCTCCAAGTTTTGGGATTCTTTTCAGAAGGCCATGGGCACCAACATCCGTTTCAGCACAGCTTTTCATCCTCAAACTAGCAGCCAAGTCGAGCGTGTCAATCAGATCCTTGAAGATATGCTCAGGGCTTGCGTTATCTCTTTCGATATGAAGTGGGAAGATTGTCTTCCATATGCGGAGTTCTCCTACAACAACAGCTTCCAAGCGAGTTCGGGCAAGGCCCCATTTGAAAATTCTCTATGGCAGGAAGTGTCGTACTCCTCTTAACTGGTCAGAGACTGGTGAATGTCAACTTCTTGGAAATGACTTGATCACAGAGGCAGAAGAGATGTGCAAAGTCATTCGTGATAACCTCAAAGCTGCGCAATCGCACCAGAAGAGCTACTATGATAGCAAACATCGTGACTTGGCTTTCAAGATCGGAGACCATGTTTACCTCCGCGTTTCTCCAATGAAAGGTACTCGTCGCTTCGGTATCAAAGGGAAGCTTGCCCCTGGATTTGTGGGTCCTTTCAAGATCGTCAACAAGAGAGGCGATCTCGCCTATCAACTTGAGCTTCCCTCCAACTTTGCAAACGTGCACGACGTGTTTCACGTGTCTCAACTCCGCAAGTGCTTCAAGACCTGTTGGGGATACTACTACTGGGCGTAAACCGGCCTATCTGGGCCGGATTAGCTTCATCAGTAGTTAAGCATGTTAAAGCCCATGAAGGTAGATGAGGGCTCAAGACCCATAATCGGTTGAGAGCCCGTAGCCGTAAACCGGCGTCAATATGTAACTTGTATTGTAAGTTAGGAATAAGTAGAGACCAAACCGGCGGACACATCTATGAGCCGGTGTTGGGACTGTAAACCGACGGGCGTCACCCATGTATATAAGGGGACGACCCGGCGGCGGTTCAGAGGGACAGACAACAACTCGAGACATAGGCGAAGCTTGTTTGCTCCCTAGTCATCGAAACCCCATCAATTCCATCACAACTAGACGTAGGCTTTTACCTTCATCGAAGGGGCCGAACTAGTATAAAAACTCTCTTGCGTCCTTGTGTCCGCTTTAACCCCTTCAAGCTAACCCGTCGCGATGGCTCCACGACTAAGTCCTTTCTCTAGGACATCTGCCATGACAAAACCACGACAGTTGGCGCCCACCATGGGGCTATCGCACGATGGTTTCCGGTTCTTGGAGGGCCGCTTTGAAGGACTCAAGGGCTACGCTGTAGGCCGGATGACTAAGAGTCATCGCGGCAAACTCTACATGAACGACGCAGGCTGGGGCCCCGAGGCCGGCTCAATTGAGTATGGGTACCGGGTCCCCTTTGGTAGCATTCACGTTTTCATTGGCAAGATTGGTGAACCGGGCCCTGAGCCAGACATCTGCACCGACCTCGTCGAGACGGCTCAGCGTGCGCGATCCGCCCGGATTAAACCGACCATGAAGCGTGCCTTCGTGGGAATGATCGATGGAGGGAGTTGTGAGGATGGATCGGAGCTTCACGGGGCAACTACCGTTCGTTCTGGTGACGACTTTTCGACCGGAGAAACCGAATCTCTTTATCAGCTACAAGATGGCCGGATTGAGAGCTGTTCCGATGGTGACAGTATTCCGGACCCCTCTGATCTGCCTAACCGGGTTGGAATATTCATGACCGGAACACAAGCAGCGCTTCACTCTTCAACAGCCGCGGCAACGATCTCCGGTTCAGCAGCGGCAACGGCTGCCGGGGCAGGAGGCCCCGTGCGCCCGCCGGCTCAGGTTCTATCAGAACTATTTGATGCGTTGGCTGTGCTTATGGCAGAAGTTAATCCGCCAGATCAGGACGCTCACAACACGGAGATTGCAAAGATAAAGGAACAAATCACCCAGGCCAAAACCGATCTGGCGGCTGAGGACACCAGGATGGCCGCAGAGCGGGCCGCTTTAGACGCACAGGCCTACAGGCTTATGTTGGACCAGAGTGCGTCGCATGAAGTCATGAGGAGGAAGCACCGGTCCCGCTTACCTCCGGTTTTCGAGGCCAGAGACCTTTTCAACACTTTAGGACCAAGAACCAGCAATCCGCTGGAGGGGAACCGGGCAGAAGCCCCTGGGACTGGTGCACCGGTTCAGCCCCGTTAGATGGACCCGCCTCGTCAAAACACTGTTATACCTCAGGATGCTTTAACACCCCCGGGTCACTACTCCAACCCAATGGAGAATCTTGTTGCCGCTGCTGCACGACTAGAGGCCATTCCAGTTGAGGGTGACTCGCCGCAGGCAGTAGAGACGCGACGGGTCAAGGAACTTCTGAGGACAGCTTTGGCCCAACAGGAAGCGTACTTGTACAGCCGCGACCGGATCCACTCGACCCCCCGTCCAAGCCGGAGTTATAGCAGGCATATGGATGAACCAGCAGTGTCGAGTAATGAACGACGTGGAGCACCCCGTGGTAACAACCCGATGGGTGGAGGTGATGACGCTCAGGAAGTGGTGAACCGGGCCCGAGCACGCAGGGAGGCCGAGTTAACCGCACCGCATCAGGCTCGGCAGCTCACGCCGGTTCGTCCAACCATTTCGATCGAACCTAGTGTTACTTCTAGTTCTTTGGGGGTGCCTTGCCTCATCCCCGCTTTACGCAACATGAACCTGCCCAAGGATTTCAAAGGCCCACGCAAGGTACCAAATTATACGGCGGATCAACCACCAGAGACATGGGTAGAGAGCTATGAGATGGCCATGGAGATGCTTGATGTGGATGACACGGCGTGTGCAAAATACTTCACCATGATGCTTGAAGGAACGGCTCGTACTTGGTTAAAAAGCTTGCCCGCTAATTCTATCAGCTCATGGGCCCAATTACGAGCCCGGTTTATGAACAATTTCAAGGATACCTGTAAACAGCCTATGTCGATAGTGGACTTAGCTGCATGCGTCCAGGAGGAAGGAGAGTCAACGACTCATTGGGTGCGCCGGGTTTCACAAGTGTTGCACTCCTCAGACTGCATCAACGCTGACACCGCAGTATTAACCCTAGAAGGCAACTGCCGGTTTGGGCCCCTGAAGTTGAAATTGGGACGGATGAAGCATCATTGCACCGACATGGGGACCCTCATGGCCGCTTTGGTAAAATATGCTGACTCTGATAGTACCAAGGATCCCGAATCTGATTATGACAAGACAGGGAAGGGGAAGAAGAACAGCAGCTCCAAAGGTCAGCAGCATCATTGGGTAGGCAATGGCGGAGGAGGCAAGCGTAAAGCAGATGGCAACATGGATTTTGTGGCTAATACCAACGTACAGGACAATGGCCAGCGGCGCAAGGGTAGGCCGAAAAATCGTAGTGGAGCACCCAACCCCAACCCAAATCGCCTGAACTATCTGCTAAGCCAGCCCTGTCCAAAACATGGGACGAAGGAGGAGCCAGCAAACCACCTTTGGAAGGATTGCTTTATTATGCAGGAGTTCAAGAATTCTAATAATTTCCGGTATGATCACGGATCTGGCGGTGGCTCAGGGTCCGGGCCGGGTTACGGTGGAGGAAGTTTCGGTTCAGGATTTAATGGTAATCTGGGCGGACATAATGGTCAAAATAGTCAGAACAACCAAGGTGGTTACAACCAACAACAGCAACAGTCAGGTTACCAAAGCAACCCAAAGCAGTTGAGTAGTGGGAAGTACCATGTCTTTACCACTAGCTTGGACAAGCGAGACCGGAAGGTTCAGAGGCGGGCAGTCAACTCTGTTGAACCGGCCACACCCCATTATCTACGTTGGTCTGAACAGCCAATCATATGGAGCAGAGAGGATCACCCACTCCAGATCAATAATCCGGGTCAGTTGGCTCTGGTGGTGGCGCCTCAGGTGGGAGGTTATAATTTCACCAAGGTGCTCATGGATGGAGGGAGCAGCATTAACATCCTATACTATGAGACCTTCCGTCGTATGGGACTAACAGATAAGAATCTCAAACCGTCCAATACAGTATTCCACGGTGTAGTGCCTGGCAGATCACCATATCCCGTTGGTAAGATAGCTCTTGAAGTGGCCTTTGGGGATGATCATGATTCCAGGTCAGAGACATTAACGTTTGAAGTGGTGAAAATCCAAAGTCCATATCATGCCCTGTTTGGGCGTCCGGCATACGCCAAGTTTATGGCTAAGCCCTGTTATGTGTATTTGCAGCTCAAGATGCCGAGTCACAAGGGGACAATAACGGTTCACGGAAGCCGCAAAATCACTTTGGAATGCGAGGAAGGAGATGCGGCTTATGCAGAGTCGGTTTGTGCCACCGAGGAGTTGAAGTACTATAAACACAATGTTGATCCGGCGGACATGACTCCGTTGAAGAAGCCAACTACGGAGCATGATCCGGCCCTGAAGTTCAAATCGGCAGCAGAAACTAAGCTTGTTGACTTCGTACCTGGCGATTCGTCCAAGCAGTTCAACATTAGTGCCAACTTGGATCTGAAATAGGAAAGCGCGCTCATCGAGTTCATCCGTGAGAATCGGGACATTTTTGCATGGAAACCCTCTGACATGCCAGGTGTACCGAGGCAACTCGCTGAGCACACACTTAATGTGGATCCTAAATACAAACCGGTGAATCAGTTCCTCCGCCAGTTTAACAAAGAAAGACGCAAGGCGATTGGAGAAGAGGTAGCCAGGCTCTTAGCAGCTGGTTTTATTGTTGAAGTTTTTCACCCTGATTTGCTTGCCAATCCGGTGCTAGTCCTTAAGAAGAACGACACCTGGCGTATGTGTGTGGATTACATAGATCTTAATAAGGCTTGTCCAGCAGATCCTTTTGCCCTCCCCCGTATTGATCAAATCATTGATGTTACAGCGGGTTGTGAGCGTTTAAGTTTTTTGGATGCATATTCTGGCTATCATCAGATCAAAATGGCAGTTAAGGACCAGGAGAAGACGGCATTCATAACTCCCTTTGGAGCCTTCTGCTATGTGTCTATGCCCTTTGGGCTCAAAAGTGCCCAGGCAACTTATCAACGGTGTGTACAAAATTGTCTTCACAAGCAGATTGGCCATAATGTACATGCTTACGTGGATGATATCATGGTTAAATCCAGGGAGAAGGAGACTCTGGTTGATGATTTGAAGGAAACCTTTGATAACCTAAGGACGTACAAGATGATGCTTAATCCGGACAAGTGTGTCTTTGGTGTACCCGCGGGCAAGTTATTGGGTTTTCTGGTGTCCAACAGGGGAATTGAGGCTAATCCGGAGAAGATCACAGCCATCACCTCCCTGGCTAAACCGAAGTGTATCAATGATGTTCAACGCCTGGCAGGCCGGATTGCCGCGTTAAGCCGGTTTATCAGCCGCCTTGGTGAAAAAGCGATCCCTTTGTATCATATGTTGAAGAAGACGGATCAGTTCGTCTGGAGTTCTGCTGTTGATGAAGCATTTGAGGACTTAAAGAGGCAATTGGCCAATCTGCCTGTGCTCGCCGCTCCCATTGACAAGGAGCCGTTACTGCTATATGTTGCTGCTAATGCTCGTGCGGTCAGCGAGGCTATTGTGGTGGAACGAAAGGAGGCAGGTAAGGAGCATCCGGTTCAACGTCCGGTCTATTATATCAGCGAGGTACTCATTGAGTCCAAGCAAAGGTATCCGCATTGGCAGAAGCTGGTGTATGGAGTTTTTATGGCAAGCCGGAAGCTTAAGCAATACTTCCAAGGGCACCCAATTACGGTGGTCAGTTCTGCTCCTTTGGGAGATATCATCCAGAACCGGGAAGCAACTGGCCGGATTGCAAAGTGGGCTATAGAGCTGGGGCCGTACGGTTTGAAATATGTGCCTCGGACAGCGATTAAGTCTCAAGCACTTGTTGATTTCATCAATGATTGGACGGAAATGCAAGCACCTGAAGAGAAGCCGGATCATACGTATTGGACCATCCATTTTGACGGATCCAGGCAGTTGGAAGGCTCGGGGGCTGGAGTCGTATTAACTTCCCCACGAGGTGATAAGTTTTGTTATGTTCTCCGTTTAATGTTCCCTTGTACTAACAATGCAGCTGAGTATGAAGCCTTGCTCCATGGTCTTCGGATGGCTAAAGAGATGAATCTAAGTCGAGTTAAGTGCTTCGGTGATTCGGACCTTGTGGCTCAGCAAGTGTCTGGCACTTGGGACTCCAAGGACCCACTCATGGCAGCATATCGTCGTGAGGTGGATATTGTTGCAGGTTATTTCAGAGGCTATCAGGTGGACCATGTGGACTGGCGGAAAAATGAAGCGGCGGACGCTTTAAGCCGGCTGGGCTCTCAGCGCAAACCGGTCCCACCCAATGTTTTTTTGGATGTGCTGCACAACCCGTCGGTGAAGATCCCTGGTGAAGAGGATTTGGCCATTCCTGATCCGGAGGCTCAATTGGTGGCAGTTCTTCATGTTATTCCGGATTGGACGCTTCCTTACCTGGCGTACAAGAATCGGGGCGAGTTGCCAGAAGATGAGATTCTGGCCCGACAGATAATCCGGCGATCCAAGTCCATGGCTGTCATCAACGGTGAGTTGCATCATTGCAGTGTATCAGGAACTTTTCAATGTTGCGTGTCTCCTGAAGAAGGCCGTGAAATTTTGCGTGAGATCCACAAAGGAGATTGTGGTCACCACGCCGGTTCAAAGTCTCTGGTGGCTAAAGCGTTTCGCCATGGTTTCTATTGGTTAACTGCTCATGCTGATGCGAAGGATCTGGTCAGACGATGTGATGGTTGCCAAAGATTTTCAAGACGTGCTCATGTACCGGCTCAAGAATTGAGGATGATTCCAATTACTTGGCCGTTTGCGACTTGGGGGCTGGATATGGTTGGACCTTTCAAAAGGTCCAAAGATAAGAAGACCCACCTCCTGGTGGCGGTGGACAAGTTTACAAAGTGGGTGGAGGCAGAACCTGTTAGCAAGTGTGATGTAGCCACGGCGGTTCAGTTCATCAAAAAGGTGATTTTCTGGTTTGGCTTTCCGCACAGTATTATCACAGATAACGGTACCAATTTTTCCAAAGGTGCTATGAAGGAGTTCTGCGAACGGGAGCACATCCGGCTCGACGTTTCATCAGTGGCACATCCACAGTCCAATGGTCAAGCAGAAAGAGCTAATCAAGAGATATTGAGAGGCATCAAGCCCCGTCTCATGGTTCCTTTGCAGAGAATGCCGGGTTGTTGGGTAGAAGAATTACCATCTGTGTTATGGAGCATCAATACAACACCCAATAGATCAACAGGATACACACCGTTCTTCATGGTTTATGGAGCGGAGGCGGTTCTCCCCAGTGACATCCGTCATGATTCACCTTGTGTCACGGCTTATATTGAAGCGGACAACGAAACAGCATGGCAAGATGCTTTGGACCGGTTGGATGAAGAGCGTGATATCGCAGTAGCCTGATCGGCGATTTACCAGCAGGATCTTCGTCGTTATCACAGTCGCCGAGTCAGAACCAGAACCTTTCAGGAAGGAGATTTGGTGCTTCGGCTCATCCAAGATCAGACTGATATGCATAAGCTATCCCCACCTTGGGAGGGGCCTTTCGTTGTCAGCAAGAATCTGCACAACGGGTCGTACTCTCTGATTGATATTCGAGAGCATAAGGACTCACGTACATCAGAGGAGGAGACTAACAGGCCGTGGAATATAGCTCATCTTCGGCCTTACTATACCTGAGCCATTGGCTATACTTATGTACATATTATGACAATGTATATATTTTAATAAACCAGAACCTCAGCTAAAACGGGGTATCTGTTCTTTTACATCATGTGAGGTTACACGGAGTTGCTCTAAAGCGGCCTCCGGTTTACCCCTTGAGTTCGCTTTGCTAAAAGCATCGTGTTATATCACTTGGAGGATTGGTCGTGTCCGAACCAATACCATGCCTCTTGATAGGCGAAAGCCACCAGATCACTTGGGGACTTGGTCATGTCTGAACCAGTCACGCCTCTTGATCGGCCTAAGGCCACAGAATCACTTGGGGGCTTGGTCGAACCCGAACCATGACCATGCCATTTGGTCGGTATAAATGCCACAAGAATCACTTGGGAACCTGGCTAACTAGAACCATAGTTACACCTAACAGGAGCTTGGTCGTGTTTGGCCATGGTTACACCATTTGATCAGCTTAAATAAATCTTTTTTGGTCGTGTTTCATACTTTTCTTTGAAGGGTTTTTTTTGCTTTTCATTGTGTTTTTAAACCGACAAAGTTTTTTAACCAATCAATTGACGGAACATAGTTCACGTCAATCCGGAGACTATTTTCCCGGTTTGATCCTTGTTGTTAACATCCTCTTATGGAGTAACACGGTGTTTATCACAACCCGACATGGTTTTATTATAAACCGGCACAATATAGAAGGAGTTATCAGTACTCAAAATTTGGGTTATCACCCTTACTACAAAAAGTTGGTAAAACCAACGATGTGATTCAATGTCACAGGTATGATATATTTCATATTTGATTATACATATATACAGGAGTCGTTATTTCCTCGAACATTGTGGGTTTGCAAAACTCCGCTTCAAGGTTGGCCAAGCCAACTTCACACTCAACGGTGGCAGGTATTATGTATCACAATTTTTTTGATCATATATACTTAAAATTTTGTTTTGGATGTTTTGACTTTATACATACAGACATCATATTTCGCCTGACGGTACAACCGCGGTGGCACTTAACGAATTTCTTATTTCAGAAAGTATTTTGGAAAGTTCATTACCACAGGAAGAACAAGCTATGCACGAAGGCATATCAACATCAAAGGTATCAGCTAGCCTATTACAAGGCAACATGGTGCCCATAATAACATAATTGTTTTTCACAAAGGAGAGACAGTTTTAAAACCGGCTTCCGGTTTAAGATTGGCCACCAGCCTGGCCTGATGGTTGTGGGTCATCCTGCGCCGCTTCAGCTTCTGTTTCTCTACCCAGTGGCTGGAAATCCACAGTTGTCCAGTCGATTCCCATTAGTGCTTGAAAAACAGCTTCGTCATGGATTAGCGAAGACGGGTCAATATCGGGAGCGTAAGTATGCTTACGGATTGGAGGGATCAGGTTTTCCGATTCATGGATTGGTGCAGCTATTCGCTTGTTCTGGCTGTCGTATCGGGCTTGATAATGAGACAAATCTGCTTCCTCAGCCAGTTGACAAGCTAGCGGACGTACCTCCCGGTTTATGGCTCGCAAATCCGCTTCACCAAATTCTGACCCGTCTTCCTTCAAGCTGGGATAACCCTGAGCCGCTTCAATAGGATCAAAATCCGGCACCCAGGCTTTTGCCCGGATTAAAGCATTGATTGCACCGGTTCGAGCAGCAGATTTCTTCAGCTCTTTAACCCGGGCAGGAAGCACTGACAGTTTCATCAGAATATCTTGAATCAAACTGGGCGTCGGTTTGTTATGAGATGCGGTACAGATGATCCGCTGGGCACCAGTATACAATTGTTCAACTAAGGTATATGCGGCCTTCAATTTCTTCCACACATCTGACCCCAAGTGACCAATGCGTGTCCCTGAAATACCATAAAGGGTTAATAAACTGGTGGCTCTGTAAGAAGGCAGAACCAATTCAGAAGGCAAGCTGGCTTACCAAAGATAGCAGTGGTCATGGCATGAACGTGCCGCTTTATGCTCGTCAGTTCATCTGTCACTGGTTTTAATGCAGCCTCGGCATCCTCTGCTCGTTTGGTCAAAGCGGACTTTTCAGTGGCCCAATCCGCCTGTTTCTTCTTGAAGTTCTCCTTAAGTTGTTCCATGGCGCTTAAGGCACTGGCCAATTCCTCTTTTGCTTTGGAGGTTTCAGCCTGTTGGGTTTTCAAGTTTTCTTGAAGATCGATAACTTGGTTTTCTTTCGCCTTCAGCTCCGCCTGCAGGCATACAGATATATGTTTCAACAAGTCGGTAGAAGGATTCAAGTGCCAACCACATAACAAGTTATGTGCTTAGCACTTGGGGGCTAATGCATATTCGATCTTCATCTTTCAATTGTTTACAAAGTCCCAAGCTCAATACAAGTATTCAACTTGGCACTTGGGGGCTAATGCATATTCGATCTTCATCTTTTCAATTGTTTACAAAGTCCCAACCTCAATACAAGTATTCAACTTGGCACTTGGGGGCTAATGGCTATTTGATCATATGTATTCTGAAGCGGCAGTTTCAATTGCTTAAAGTACCGGTTTAACTACGCTATGTTGAACCGGCCCTTGGGGACTACATCAGCAAATTTCAAAGCATCAAGATTCATATTATTAAGTCCCGGTTTGAAATAATATTTCAAATCGGCCCTTAGGGGCTAGGAGAGTCAGCAAGAATGAAAGCATACAAGCAGGAAGGAGCATATGGAAGTTATCTCTTATTTATCTTTCATCATATTAACCAGACCGGCTTCGTAGTCACGGCTGGTATACAGCCGGTTTAGATAGCCGGAATGGATATCTTGGGCGTTTAGAGCAGCGTAAGCCATCAGATCAGCGTTCCACTTGCCTTTGCCAAAAGCAGCAAATTCTTCCTTGGCAGAATGTTTGGATAAAGCCACAGGATTGGTTGGCTCAGTATGACCAATGCTAGTAATGACAACTTCATCATCCTTGGTACCGCCGGTTTGCACTGGAGCTGTTGGCTGATCAGTAGATTTTGCTGGACCAGTGGAGCTTTCAATCCGGAGGGGACCTGTGGGCTGATGGATAGGACCTGAGGTATCAGTAGGTCTCTCTTCAGCGGTAAGATCATCATCTGGCTGTGGTGGATCGTTGGGAATATCTTCAGGGACAGCCGCTTCAAGAGCGGGTGTCGTGCCTGGTTCAAGAATGACAGCTTCTTCGGCCGCTTTATCCAGGCGGGCCTTCTTGCTCGGCCTAGGTTTGGCCCTGAAAAGAATAACAAAATTAAATACAGCATATGTTCTAAGGCAATATACTGCAAACATCACGATAAATATAGCTTACCCAAGCACCGTTTTGAGCGGTGGGAGCTGAGTAGCCGATGACTCGCCAGAAGATGAGTGGGAAACAACCTGATAATCAGAGTCAGACGGATTAAGAGGATGACGAAAACAGCCCGCTTTAGGACAAGCACTGACAAGCGAATTAGAGACCTCGGAATGATGTTTCCGAACCGGACTGTTCGGTAAACCGGCGGAGGTAACTACCTGGCCGCTGTGCCGGGTGGTGCGGCGAGCTTCCTGTTGTTGAGTCTTCATAAGAAGTTTAGGATCCAAATAAGCAAGAGGATGAGAAAATTTAACTTTCCGGTTTGCTTGACGGATTTTTTGTGAAGGCAAAGTTTCTGAATCGGAAGAGAGAATAATTACCTCTGCAACATCCACATGGCTGGCTTCGGCATCATCCTGACAAATATCATCATCAATAAGATGCATGAAAAATAAACCAAGTGAGTCAAGCTCTACCTCAAGGTCCGGATTATCCACCTCGTCATCAGGGGCCGGATTAGAAGATGAAGTGGTTCTTTTCTGGTGGGCAGTCTTCTTCACAGCTTTAGTTTTTTGCCGGGTTGCTCTTTCCGGTTTATCTGTTTTCTCTGGTTTCTCCTGTGGCAGCTTTTTGCTCCAAAACGGATCATCGCCCTGATTATGCAGACATTGATATTAAAAACAATGACCAGACATATCAATAACAGGTTCAGCAAAGAGAAAAATCAAAGTCTTACAGCTGGCGGTTTGTTGGTGGCACAGAAGGGAAGCAGGATGGTTCTAGCGCAGATGTGTTCCGGTTCATTCAGTATCTTTCGCACAGCCTCTGTGATTTCTTCACCGGAGAGCTGAAGTCTTGAATGTCGCAGTGGGTCATCCACACTATCAGTATATTCGCACATCAAACCGGAGCGCTGACTAAGGGGCAGTATGCTCCCTGATATCCAACAGTGAGCAAGGTCAACCCCTGTTAAACCGTTGGCCATAAAGGCTCTAAGCTTTGATAGCTAGGGAGCATATTTGCTTCTCTCCTGAGCAGTCAATCTTTGAGGAAAAGGATGGGTATTGCTGAGCCGCTCCGGACGAAACCCAGGCAAGGGATTCTCACCAGCAGGGGAGGTGTCTTTGCAGTAGAACCATGTCTGATTACACTCCTTGGGGTGACTGTGCAGCTTGGCGTGAGGGTATGTGACCTCTTTCCTTTTTTGAATCGCCATGCCACCCAATTCCATATTAGAGCCATCAGTAAACTCAGTATGGCGGTTTAGATGGAAAAGAGCTCTGAATAATTCTATTGTGGGCTCCTCTTGAAAGAACACCTCACAGAGCAGTTGGAAGTGGCACATATTTGTAACAGAGTTGGGGCCAGTGTCTTGCGGATGGAGTTGAAAATCAGCCAAAACATCCCGGTAAAATTTAGAACCGGGAAGTTTAAAGCCCCGGGCTAAGTGGTCTATGAAAACAACAACCTCTCCTTCTCGAGGTGTGTGGGGGCATTCTTTGCCAGGAGCCCTCCAATGGAGGGTGTCTTTGCTGCCCAAGGTGCCAATAAGGACTAAATCCTCTAGTTGATCCTCTATGAAGCGGGAAGGGACCCAATTTCACTCATATACTTGCTTGGCCATGACGGAATCTACAAGGTAGAAGATACCGGTTCAAAAATACATTTGATCAAGGTATGTTGGTATGGGCACTGTTAAACCGGAGGCAGAACTATCTGAACTGGAGTTTCATGAAGCAACCAATATCTGGCGGTTCAACACGGGGACTAATGGTATATATCGGTTTGTAAAATTCTTCTACAAAGTTAAACCGCCGGATCTAAGCATTGAACAATCAAGACTGCAGATGAGTAAGTACGCAAAAACAGATTTCACAACATTATGCTACAGCTTTGGATCTGGAACATGTTTATAAAGGAGATAAATATTCAAGGCCCAAAAGGAGCAGTACCGAATCAATAAGCAAAGGTATGGATAAGATCTATGATCTTAGTATGTCGGACAGTGAAAACGGAGGATAAAAACTATCGCTACACAGAGCGAAGATACACAGACACGTCTAAGGATCTATCATATGAACAAGAAGCAAGCGATGAACACGGGAAGAACAGGGAAACCCTAGAACAGATCTATGAGGGAAAGGATAGAAGACTTACTGGGGCTGAGGAAGAAGCGGAAGATCGCCGCGGTGCTCTAGTGTGTTCAGGGTGATGCAGCGGCCAAGGTTGGTGCAGAGGTCGACGGCGGTGGCGAAGCTCCGAAGACTGGGCGACGCGAGGAAGAGGAAGCAGAAGGGCACGAAGGGGAAAAAGGGATGACCCTTCGGTCCTATTTATAAAGCAAGGGACATGGGTCAGGCGCGAAAATCAAGGAGCCGCAAGTTTGGAAACAGAGCGGTCGCCTCGATTATCGCGGATCTATTAAACAAGAAGGTATCACGGATAGTTTCTTTATGATAGATGATGTCATGCCGATTTACAGCAATCAGAGAAGATGACATCACGACGGTTCACCAAACTACAAGAAGATGTTGAAAATGAAGTTTTTGCTAAGGACTGACATGAACCTATTCAAATCAATCTGGGGCCTAATGTTGGGGATATTACTACTAGGCGTAAACCGGCCTATCTGGGCCGGATTAGCTTCATCAGTAGTTAAGCATGTTAAAGCCCATGAAGGTAGATGAGGGCTCAAGACCCATAATCGGTTGAGAGCCCATAGCCATAAACCGGCATCAATATGTAACTTGTATTGTAAGTTAGGAATAAGTAGAGACCAAACCGGACACATCTATGAGCCGGTGTTGGGACGCTGTAAACCGACGGGCGTCACCCATGTATATAAGGGGACGACCCGGCGGCGGTTCAGAAGGGACAGACAACAACTCGAGACATAGGCGAAGCTTAGTGCTCCCTAGTCATCGAAACACCCATCAATTCCATCACAACTAGACGTAGGCTTTTACCTTCATTGAAGGGGCCGAACTAGTATAAACTCTCTTGCGTCCTTGTGTCCGCTTTAACCCCTTCAAGCTAACCCGTCGCGATGGCTCCACGACTAAGTCCTTTCTCTAGGACATCTGCCGTGACAAAACCACGACAAGACCCCTGACCGCACCGTCAACTTCGAAGTCATTGATCTCCAAGAAGACCTATCTTATCGTGAGCATCCCGTTGTTATTCTTGAAGAAACTGAGCGCAAGACTCACAACCAGTCTATCAAATTCCTCAAAGTCAAGTGGTCACATCATTCTGACCGTGAAGCCACCTGGGAACGCGAGGATCACCTCCGTTCTGAGTACCCGGAGTTTTTCCAGTCCTAGATCTCGGGACGAGATCCTTTCGTAGTGGTGGAGTGTTGTAACACCCCGGATGTAATTGACCTTATCTGTACCCCAACTCTTGCCGTTTCCGGCCTAAGTTATTTCATTTCTTCGTTCTCGGGTTTTTGCCTCTGTGTGTTGTTGTCTTTGTCATGCATCTCATATCATGTCATCATGTGCATTGCATTTGCGTACGTGCTCGTCTCATGCATCCGAGCATTTTCCCCGTTGTCCGTTTTGCATTCCGGCGCTCCTATGTCCTCCGGTGGTCCTTTCTTCCTCTTTTCGTGTGTGGGGGTTAAACAGATTCAGATTGGACCAAGACTTGTCATGCGGCCTTGGTTTACTACCGGTAGACCGCCTGTCAAGTTTCGTACCATTTGGACTTCGTTTGATACTCCAACGGTTAACCGAGGGACCGAAAAGGCCTCGTGTGTGTTGCAGCCCAACACCCTTCCAATTTTGCCCAAAACCCCTCCATCGTCTAGAGCGTTCGATCACGATCGCATTGCCGAAAACTGCACTCCATTTGGAGCTTCCTAGCCTCCTCTACCCTTATATAAAGGCCTTCCCCGAAATTTCCGGATAAAAACACCCCTAACCCTAGCCCCGCTCCACTCCGCGCGGGCGGACACGTCTGCCGCCGCCGGACATTCCCGCCGCCGCCAACCATAGCCTGCCACGTGTCAGGAGCCGCCTCCTCCCACCGCCGGCCCGGAGGAGCCCGATTCGGGCCCCCCGAGCCCATCGCGCTGCGCCGCCCGCGCCCTTTGTCGTCCTGCGCCGCTCGGCGCGCGGTCGCCTCGCTCCGATCGCCGCGCCGCCGCAGCGCTCCTCGCCGGCGACCTCCGACTCCGCCGCCCCACCGCCGCATGTCCTCGGCCAAGCCACGCCACTCGCCGCCCGAGCCGGTGACGGCCACCGCCGCCACGCCCTCGCCTCCCCTCGCTCGGATCCGGCCCCCTCGCAAGACTCCGGCGAGCTCTGTCATCTCGGGCGACGAATCCGGCGAACCTCGTTCGACGTGCGTGCTACAGTACCGATCAGCCCGATCCAGATCTAAAACTGACGGTCGACTTTTTCCTCCCGAAACCCTAATATTTTGCAAACTTTGGCATGCCATAACTCTGCATCCGTAGCTCCGATTCGTGCGTGTAGCATATCAAAATGTTCGTCTCGACGAGTACATCATTTCATCTCATTGCATCATTTTCATTTGAGCTCATCTTGATGCCCAAAATTCTGTTGGAAGAGGGCTATGTGAGGAATATGTCAGATCTGTTTCAGCAAATGGCCTTTTGTCATTTTTGCCATGATTAATGTGTGCATGCTATGATCTTGAGCTCTTCATGTGTTTTGTTATATGCCATGCCATCTTTACAGGGGTGTATGCCATGTATTTTTGTGATCTTTGTGGTGACTAGCACAAGCATACAAAGTAGCCTACTCATTGATGTTGATTTCAGAGACTTAGAATTTCACCAAGTCCTTGTCCTGTTTTTGTTTTTATGCCATATGTTCATGTTGTTTCCTAGTGATCCGTGCCTCTTTTGAGGATGATCAGTAAGCATGTTTTG
The DNA here is from genome assembly GCF_003073215.2 of Triticum urartu. Classification (NCBI taxonomy): domain Eukaryota; kingdom Viridiplantae; phylum Streptophyta; class Magnoliopsida; order Poales; family Poaceae; genus Triticum; species Triticum urartu. The sequence continues at coordinate 115,817,023 of NC_053026.1, read as the reverse complement.
TTAATATTGTGGTGCTCTATCCATCCATGTATTTGTTTGCATTTATGGAGCATCCTAGATTGAGTCAATCGAGCTCTACTTTTGCTATAAAAATGTTCCTGGCAGATTGTTAACATGTTTAGCGATTTTGCCGAGGATTTTGTTATTGATCCGTGCATGCTATATTGTTGTTCTTGCCACGTCTAGCTTCTATGCCATGTCTTCTTGATGGTTGTATGCTTAGTTTGTCATGCGATGCTCTGTAGTGAGTGCATCAAGCTCGTATACGTGCCTACTTGTTAATCTGTTTGCATGCTCTAGTTTTTCACTAAGTCTGAATCTGTTTATGTTTTTGCTATGTTCACATGCTTGCAATTGTATTTTCTGGTCCCTTTTGGCTCAAGGTCACTAAGGGACTTTTGTTATATGCTTAGAGTAGCTTCATGCCATTCCTTGCTTGCCATGATATGTTTCTGTAGCATGTAGTTTTCATGCTCTAAAGATTGCTTCATGATGATAAATTCCTGATATGCTGTTTATTTCACTAAGTCTGGAATCTGTTATCATTTGCACTTTTGCCATGCTTGTTTGAACCTGTTAATGGATGATTTAGCTGTAGCTCAGTGTTCATCTTTTGTCAAGCATCATGAGTGGATCCCTGCCATGTATTTTGTTGTCATGTTTGAGTGCTGTAGCATATTTGTGTTGATGCATTTAGATGGCTACTTGCTGTTTATCGCAGACTGGTGCCATATTTGTTTTGCTTGCCATTTCCAAACCGTGCATCCGATTCCGGTGATCTTTATATCGATTTCGACCAAAATCACCTCACCTTTCCAGTGGCACTCTTGGATTTACAAGCTGAGGCCAGGTTCAATCATTCCTTGTCAAATCATGCATACGCATCACATACCGCATCCCGCATATCATACCATGTTTGCATCATGTTGCTTGAGCATTGCACGTGGTTGATTGTGCTCCTTTTGCTTGTTGTTCTTGTTTGGGTTGAGCCGGGAGACGAGTTCGTGAATGAGGAGCCCTTTGAGTTCGCTTACGAGGATCAAGGCAACTCTGAGTACTTTGCAGGCAAGATGACCATACCCTCGAAATCACTTCTATCTTTGCTTGCTAGATGCTCGCTCTTTTGCTATGCCTATGCTACGATACCTATCACTTGCTTATCATGCCTCCAAAATTGCCATGTCAAACCTCTAACCCCCCATGTCCTAGCAAACCGTTGTTTGGCTATGTTACCACTTTGCTCAGCCCCTCTTATAGCGTTGCTAGTTGCAGGTGAAGCTTGGAGATCGTTCCTTGTTGGAACATGTTTATTGTTGGGATATCACCATATTATCTTGTTTATCTTAATGCATCTATATACTTGGTAAAGGGTGGAAGGCTCGGCCTTTTGCCTAGTGTTTTGTTCCACTCTTGCCGCCATAGTTTCCGTCATATCGGTGTTATGTTCCCGGATTTTGCGTTCCTTACGCGGTTGGGTTATAATGGGAACCCCTTGACAGTTCTCCTTGAATAAAACTCCTCCAGCAATGCCCAACCTTGGTTTTACCATTTGCCATCTAGGCTCTTTTTCCCTTGGGTTTCCGGAGCCCGAGGGTAATCTTTATTTAAACCCCCCTGGGCCAGTGCTCCTCTGAGTGTTGGTCCACCTCGTCAACCGTCGGTGGCCACCAGGGGCAACTCTGGGATGGCCTACTGGAAGTTTGGACAATCTGAGTGTGCCCTGAGAACGAGATATGTGCAGCTCCTATCGGGATTTGTCGGCACATTCGAGCGGTGTTGCTGGACTTGGTTTACCGTTGTCGAGGATGTCTTGTAACCGGGATGCCGAGTCTGATTGGATTGTCTTGGGAGAAGAAATATCCTTCGTTGACCGTGAGAGCTTGTGATGGGCTAAGTTGGGACTCCCCTGTAGGGATTTGAACTTTCGAAAGCCGTGCCCGCGGTTATGGGCAGATGGGAATTTGTTAATGTTCGATTGTAGATAACATGAAACTTAACTTAATTAAAATGAATCAACCGCATGTGTAACCGTGATGGTCTCTTCTCGGCGGATTCCAGGAAGTGAACATGGTGTTGGAGTAATGCTTGGCGTAGGTTATTCTAGGATCACTTCTTGATCATAGTTGTTCGTCCATGCTTTTCCTTCTCTTCTCGCTCTCTTTTGCGTATGTTAGCCACCATATATGCTAGTCGCTTGCTGCAGCTCCACATCATACCTTTACCTTACCTATAAGCTTAAATAGTCTTGATCGCGAGGGTGTGAGATTGCTGAGTCCCCGTGACTCACAGATTACTTCCAAACCAGATGCAGGGACCGATGATACTGTTCTAGATGACATGACCGAGCTCAAGTGGGAGTTCGATGAAGACTCTCGTCGTTATTACGTGTCTTTCCCAGATGATCAGTAGTGGTGCCTAGTTGGGGCGATCGGAGACTTTGTCGCATTTGGGGGTTGATCTTTATTTTGGTTCCGTAGTCGGACCTTGAGTGTATTTGATGAATGTAAAGATTTATTTATGTATTTGTGTGACGTGGCGAGTGTAAGCCAACTATGTACCTTTCCCCTTTATTTATTTACATGGGTTGTTGTGAGGATTACCTTACTTGCGACATTGCTTTCAATGCGGTTATGCCTCTAAGTCGTGCTTCTCCACGTAGGAGATATAGCCGCATTGAGGGTGTTACAGCTTGGTTTTGATGACTTGTAGGTTTTTGCAATAAGTATGTGAGTTCTCTATGACTAATGTTGAGTCCATGGATTATACGCACTCTCACCCTTCCATCATTGCTAGCCTCTTCGGTATCGTGCATTGCCCTTTCTCACCTCGAGAGTTGGTGCAAACTTCGCCAGTGCATCCAAACCCCGTGATATGATACGCTCTTTCACACATAAATCTCCTATATCTTCCTCAAAACAGCCACCATACCGACCTATTATGGCATTTCCACAGCCATTCCGAGATATATTGCCATGCAACATTCCACCATTCCGTTTTTATATGGCACGCTCCATCATTGTCATATTGCCTTGCATGATCATGTAGTTGACATCGTATTTGTGGCAAAGACACCGCTCATAATTTTTATGCATGCCACTCTTGAATCATTGCACATCCCGATACACCGCCGGAGGCATTCATATAGAGTCATATTTTGTTCTACTATCGAGTTGTAAATAAATAGAAGTCTGATGATCGTCATTATTAGAGCATTGTCCCGTGAGGAAATAAAAAAAGGGGAGAAAGGCCAAATAAAAAAAGTGAAGGCCCAAAAAAAGGGAGAGAAAAAAGAGAAAGAAAAAAAAGAAAATGAGAGAAAAGAGAGAAGGGGCGATGTTACCTTCCTTTTTTCCACACTTGTTCTTTAAAGTAGCACCATGATCTTCATGATAGAGAGTCTCTTATTTTGTCACTTTCAAATACTAGTGGGAATTTTCATTATAGAACTTGGCTTGTATATTCCAACAATGGGCTTCCTCAAAATGCCCTAGGTCTTCGTGAGCAAGCAAGTTGGATGCACACCCAAGTAGTTTGTTTTGTTGAGCTTTCATACATTTATAGCTCTAGCGCATCCATTGCATGACAATCCCTACTCCTCGCATTGACATCAGTTGATGGGCATCTCCCTATCCCATTGATTAGCCGCGTCAATGTGAGACTTTCTCCTTTTTTCTCTTCTCCACACAACCTCCATCATCATATTCTATTCCACCCATAGTGCTATGTCCATGGCTCGCGCTCATGTATTGCGTGAACGTTGAAAAAGTTTGAGAATACTAAAGTATGAAACAATTTCTTGGCTTGTCATCGGGGTTGTGCATGATGGGCGCATTTTGTGTCATGAAAATGAAGCATGGCCAAACTAAATGATTTTGTAGGGATGTGCTTTCTTTGGCTATGTTATTTTGACAAGACATAATTGCTTGGTTAGTATGCTTGAAGTATTAGTGTTTTTATGTCAATATTAAACTTTTGTCTTGAATCTTTCGGATCTGAATATTCATGCCACAATAAATAAAATTACATTGAAAATTATGTTAGGTAGTGAGGGAGTCCTGGATTAGGGGGTCTCCGGACAGCCGGACTATATCCTTTGGCCGGACTGTTAGACTATGAAGATACAAGCTTGAAGACTTCGTCTCGTGTCCGGATGGGACTCTACTTGGCGTGGAAGGCAAGCTAGGTAGTACGGATATGGACATCTCCTCCTTTGTAACCGAGCTTGTGTAACCCTAACCCTCTCCGGTGTCTATATAAACCGGATGGTTTTCGTCCGTAGGACACAATAACATACAATCATACCATAGGCTAGCTTCTAGGGTTTAGCCTCTTCGATCTCGTGGTAGATCAACTCTTGTACTACCCATATCATCAATATTAATCAAGCAGGACGTAGGGTTTTACCTCCCTCAAGAGGGCCCGAACCTGGGTAAAACATCGTGTTCCCTGCCTCCTGTTACCATCCGCCTTAGACGCACAGTTCGGGACCCCCTACCCGAGATCCGCCGGTTTTGACATCGACATTGGTGCTTTCATTGAGAGTTCCTCTGTGTCGTCGCCGTTAGGCTTGATGGCTCCTTCTATCATCGATAGCGATGCAGTCCAGGGTGAGACTTTTCTCCCTGGACAGATCTTTGTGTTCGGTGGCTTCGCACTGCGGGCCAACTCGTTTGGCCATCTGGAGCAGATCGAAAGTTACGCCCCTGGCCACCAGGTCAGGTTTGGAAGCTCAAACTACGCGACCGATATCCGCGGAGACTTGATTTTCGACGGATTCAAGCCCCTGCCTTGTGCGTCACACGGTCACGATGAGTACGATTTAGCTCCGCCATCGTACAGTGTTCAAGAAATCACACGACAGCCGCTTCGACCCTTAATTCGGAGCTAGTTGCGCCTCCCATGGACGGGTGGATAGACCCCGCCACAGAGGCCGCATCCCCAACGGCGATCGAGCCAAATATCGATCTTACCCTTCACGAGAGCCGTGTTGTTAAATTGCCGGATACTTCTCCGGCCACGGACTCCGAACCGCCTGCGCCCGTTCCTATCGAATCCGGTTGGGTGCCGATCATGGAGTTTACCTCCGCAGATATCTTTCAGCACTCGCCCTTCGGCGACATACTGAATTCATTAAAGTCTCTCTCCTTATCAGGAGAGCCCTGGCCGAAATATGTCGGCCAGGATTGGGATGCGGATGACGAAGAAATTCCCCGCCCACCCATCACCCACTTAGTAGCCACTGTTGATGACTTAACCGACATGCTCGACTCCCACTCTGAAGACATCCACGGTATGGACGACGATGCAGGAGACGAACAGGAACCACTGCCCACAGGGCACTGGACGCCCACTTCATCACATGATGTATACATGGTGGACACACCAAAAGAAGACGACGACGAGGAATGGAAGGACGCAACAAAGGGTTGTCCCCTCGTGAAGCAGTCAAAGCGGCGACGTAAGCGCCGCTCCAAATCCCGCCTCGGCAGAAACAACGATCATATAGACCCAGCGTTAGAGCAGGGTGTACCATCGCCGGACCACGGCAACACGGAGAATCAAACCGAACAACCCGACTCTGTCAAAGATAATAGTCCGGACGACATCACACCGGACAGACACCCAGAGCAACAGAATGCCCATCAAAGGCTCGTTGCCACCGCGAGGAGTCTAAAAAAGCATAAGCAAAGGCTCAAGGATGCGCAAGACACACTCAAAATTAGATGGAGTAAAGTGCTCAACACAGCAGCAAAGTACGGCGGTAATCACCCCACCAAGAGCTACCCGAAGCAGAAGTTGCTACCTGAATTCGATGAGGAGGCCTTAGATCCCCTGCAACCAAAAATTAAAACGGCCATCTGGCTGGATAGACGACCTCATGACCAACATAGAGCGGCAAACAACGCCACACGTAAGCCAATACACGATCCACGCGAGGGATCGCATCAAAAGGACGGCTTAACCAGATCCATCTATGGACCAAGCAAGCGCGCTCCAGCATACAATGCAACACAACAAACATCCGAACAACGCGGTACACCCAGATACAGGGGTACCGCACACCCCCTATGTTTCACCGATGAGGTGCTGGACCATGAATTTCCAGAGGGATTCGAACCCGTAAACATAGAGGCATACGACGAAACAACAGACCCAGGGGTCTGGATTGAGGACTATATCCTCCATATCCATATGGCTCGAGGAGATGATCTCCACGCCATTAAGTATTTACCCCTCAAACTCAAAGGGCCAGCTCGACACTGGCTTAAAAACCTCCCCGAAAGCTCCATTGGAAGCTGGGAAGAGCTCGAAGACGCTTTTCGGGCAAATTTTCAAGGGACTTATGTCCGACCTCCGGACGCGGACGATTTGAGTCATATAACTCAACAGCCCGGAGAGTCATCCCGAAAGCTTTGGAACAGGTTTCTTACTAAAAACAACCAAATAATCGACTGTCCGGACGCCGAAGCCTTGGCAGCTTTTAAGCATAGCGTCCGCGACGAATGGCTTGCCAGACACCTCGGCCAAGAAAAGCCGAGAAGAATGGCAGCATTAACAAGCCTCATGACCCGCTTTTGCGCGGGTGAGGACAACTGGCTAGCCAGATGCAGCACCAGCGACCCAAGTACATCCGAAGTTAGAGATGGAAATGGGAAATCACGACGCAGCAAAAATAATACGCGCCGGAATAAAGAAGACAGCCCGAAGAGCACGGCAGTAAACGCTAGATTCAGAAGCTCTCGGCGAGGTCAGCAAAAGCCGGCCTCTAAAGGCAGCAGAGACGAACTGTCCAGCTTAAACAAAATTCTGGACCAAATATGTCAGATCTGTAGCACCCCTAGTAAACCCGCTAATCATACCCACAGAGAATGTTGGGTGTTCAAGCAGTCCGGCAAGCTCAACGCTGTACACAAGGGGGAGGATACACCAAGCGAAGACGAGGATGAGCCTCTCAAGCAAGACACTGGGGAACAAAAGACATTTCCACTAGAAGTCAAAATAGTGAACGTGTTACACGTGATCAAGGGGAGAAACAAAGCGGCACTCCTAGAGAAATATGCCCAAGGGCCTATCACCGCGGAGTCCTGCCACTGGTCGTGTCAACCGATCACTTTCGACCATCGGGATTACCCAGCAAGTATCCACCATGCAGGATGGGCTGCCTTGGTATTAGACCCAATAATTGACGGATACCATTTCACACGAGTCCTGATGGACGGTGGCAGCAGTCTAAACCTGATATATCAGGACACAATCCGCAAAATGGGGATAGACCCAACGAAAATTTGCCACAGCAATACTACCTTTAAAGGAGTAACGCCAGGACCAGGGGCTCATTGCACGGGCTCCCTGCTACTAGAGGTTATATTCGGCTTCCCCGATAACTTCCGTAGTGAAAATTTAACATTCCACATTGCTCCATTCCAAAGTGGATATCAAGCACTACTTGGACGCGAAGCTTTTGCTCGCTTTAATGCAATACCACATTACGCTTCCCTCATGCTTAAGATGCCCGGTCCCCATGGCATCATTACAGTGAATGGAAATATTGAGCGATCCTTGCGTGCCGAAAAGAGTGCGACTGCCTTGGCAGCCGCACACTAAAAACGGCCTCACCAACTAAAGCATTTGATAGGTCGTCAAGACCACGGACACGGTTAGACGAGTCTGGTGCAGCTATATGTAATTCACACAGGTTTGATAGGCCACACCCCTATTACAAATACAAGGGGCTCAACGCGCGCAGACAAGTGGCAATTTTTACTCATCTTGAATTGTACATGGTTTCTTTAAACCTACCTTTTTGCACGACAACTTTTTACCTAAGTTTCTCTCTTTTACAGATGACCATCGTGCTAAACCCATCCAGGATACGGCACAACAGAGACACAGGCACAGACGTGCAGCAGGGACCCGTTCCAAGGATTCTTTTTAGATTAAGACCCTGCATAAACCTTTTTTACTGTCTCTTGTTGATACACATCCCTCGGATTCTCAGTACAATTGAGAAGGATGCTGGCGTCTTGGCATGTGGCCACGTCAGAATAATGCACGTACCTGGACACTAGGGGCTTCTTACAAAGGGCACTGTTTAGGCCCGGTTTACACCATAAAGATCGAATACCTTAGGCAGTGTTCGGCGTCGCGAGTTTGGCCTTATATGCATCAGCTCCGAATCATGTCTTTGGTCAAATGTTGGGTTTGCCCGGCTCCTGTGTTTTGCTGCCTTACGTTCCGCTCTATCGGCTAAGGCGGCACCAGGAGAACTGCTGTGATTGTGCCCTGGTTCACCCGGACGAGCACCTCAGTAGAGAAAGCCGAAAACTAACTGTCATGATATAGCGTGAGACTGGTCAACCACTCGATGACCTATCGGAATGTTAGAATTCCTCCGCCTTAACGAAGGGCCATTTCCCGGCCAGGCATGTACGCACCCCGAATTTGGATGAGTGCGGAGCCACCAGGGGCTATATAGTAGCCCCACTGTCAAACTCCTATGTCTAAGTGAAAGTGTTAAAGCATTATAGTCCGGTTGCCTAGTTCGCTGCGCCATCACCTCCTTATTAGGACCAAGACGTTGGATTAAGTATGAATACGCGTCTTCTGCGAACACCCCCGCATTATATGCGTGGGGGCTAAAGCTAACGACTGCAATCTTTCAGGTTATATGCATGTATACATAAACGGCCGCACATGAGGCATCATATTACTTTCGGGCAAAAGTATAAATACAACCTTGATAAATTTCATAAAACATTGTTTTTACAATGGGAATACATGTCTCTCAAACATAATATTCTTCGAGCACTAGGCCTCTATCAAACGAGCACCCTCAAGAACTTCTTCAAAATAGTGCTCGGCAGCCACTCGGCCTATGGCCGAACCCTGCGCCGCAACAGTGGTAGCATCCATCTCCGCCCAGTATGCTTTGACACGGGCAAGGGCCATCCGCGAGCCTTCTATACACGCCGACCTCTTCATCGCATTGATGCGCGGCACCGCTCCAAGGAATTGTTGCACTAAGCTGAAATAGTTGTTCGGCTTTGGTTTTTCCGGCCACAGATGATCTATGACGGACCTCATGGCGAGTCCGGACAATCTATTGAGTTTGGCCCATTCGGCTAGCCGATCAGTCAAGGGAAGCGGACGCTCTGGAATGTTAAATTGTGACCAGAATAGCTTGTCCACTTCATGATTTGTTTGATCTCGGAAGTATTCGGCCGCATTGACAGCACTCACTGTCAAATCCAGATATGCGTCTGCCGAACTCCACAGCCGATCCAGAGGGGCATACTGCGGATCTCCAACTTCCTCCGCAGCAAAAAGGGCTTCCCAGCCACAATATCACCAGCTTCATGCAGCTCTTCCTTCTTTGCCCTCATGGAAGAGCGGGTGTCTTTGGCCGCCATCGTGGCCTTTTCGAGGTCCGTCGCCTTCGCTCGGTTTTCTTCTTCAAGGAACTAGCAACAGTTGGCAGTGTCTTTTAACTTTACAGCCATCTTGGCCATCTTTTCTTTGCTCTCGCAATGCGCGGCCTTCTCGGCTCTTAACTCTTCAGTCGCCTTTAAAGCGGCCGCATTACTAATCCTTGTTTGTTCGTTGGCTCGGGCAAGTTCCGCCCGAAGGGTCTCCACGGCGGCAGCTCCATCTGCAGTCACAACATATTAAAGATACTGGAATCATGCTGCTCTTACTATGTGAAATGGACCAGAAAAACATTACTTACCCTATGCCTCGTCAAGCAGCTTGTTAACAAGCTCGATGTCAGCATCTGCTGCATCCAGTTGCCGCTTTAGTTCGGCAAACTCATTAGTCCGGCTAGCCACCGGAGCTCCCATCACCTGCACATAAAGCGGTATGGTTATTACCTGGGACTACGATTCTCTGTTCTCCGCTGTTCTTGACGATGACCAGAGTCTCAGGGGCTACTATCTACACAGGGCACACCTAAAAATGTGTGGTACTATCAAAAAGTATATCATTTCACGTACCTCAAAGCCCGTTAGTAGACTCATAAAGGCTTCATGCAATCCGCTTTCGGCGGACGAAATTCTTTCCATCACTGTACCCATCAACGTACGGTGTTCTTCTGAGATGGCCGCTCACTCAAACAGCTCCCTCAGTACGTCCGACCGCATACCAGACGGTGCCGGACTCTTTTGTTTGCTCTCTTCAAGAGCCGGACGCTGGGGACTTCGGGTGACTATAGGATTATCTTCTGGCCTCACCGGATCCGAAGAGGCCCTCCGCGACGACACTTCAAGGTCGCCTGCTTCTTGAGCGGGGGAGTCCGGGGGAGGCGTTTTGCTCTCCATCATCTCTGGAAGAAGATCCCCCCAAGACGAGCTCTGCTAAGAAGGGCTAAGATCCGAACTGCAAGATAAACGCTTCGGTTATTTTCCTCGGAGGTAAGGTAGTATGTCTCCACTATTAAAGTACTTTTTGATTACTTACAGCTCGTTGGAGGGCTGATCCTCGCGCGGAATTTTTGCGGCAAAAGCACCCTCCAAGGCAGGACCCTCTGGTGGAGACTTCTTCTCCCGTTTGGAAGCCTCGGTTTCCGGATCTTCAGAGGCAGTCCTCTTCCTTCCCCGAAGCGAGAGAAGGTCAGATTCTTCCCCTTGGTTATCCTCCTTCATGGAGGCGCTCATTCCCTCGGTTGGAATTTGTAGCGATGGGGGCCCGCTTTCGACCTCATTATTCCCCCCTTTATCTTCCTTTGAGGGCTCTGGGCAAGGTGCTAGCTCGAGCATCTTTTATAGTACCAGATTCTCCAAACCCTCAGGAAGGGGGGCCGAACACCGAATCATCTTCGCCCTTGTTAGCCAGTCCTGGTCAAAGAGCGATTTCTCAGAATGACGTCATGGTAAATGAAAGACGGTGTGTTCGGCTAAAGGATTACTTACTTGGTCGGCGGTACGGTTGCTGCTCAGGCCCACGTCCTCGGTAGTATCCGGACACTCTATTTGGGGTCCGAAGATTGATTTGTACATCTCCTCGTGCATCAGGCCAAGGAAATTCTGAATAGTGCACGACCCTTCTGGGTTGAACTCCCACATGCGGAGGGGCCGGCGTTTGCAAGGCTGGACTCGACGAACCAGCATGACTTGCACCACCGTAACCAGACTGAAATCTCCTTCAAAGAGATCTTGAATGCGGCTCTGCAGTATAGTCACATCCTTGGCTGGACCCCAGCTCAGCCTTCTGCTAATCCATGACATCAGTTGTGGTGGAGGGCCCGAGCGGAAAGCAGGGGCAGCCACCCACTTGGCACTTCTGGGAGATGTGATGTAAAACCACTCCCGTTGCCATAATCCGGACACCTCTAGAAAGGAACCCCTTGGCCATGAAGCTCCAGCGATCTTGCTTATTAATGCGCCTCCGCACGCTGCGTGCTGCCCTTGACCATCTTCGGCTTCACGTTGAAGGTCTTGAGCCATAGGCCGAAGTGAGGGGTAATGCGGAGGAAGGCCTCACGTACGACAATAAATGCCGAGATGTGGAGAAAGGAGTCCGGGGATAGATCATGGAAATCTAGCCTGGAATAGAACATCAAACCCCTAACAAAAGGATCCAAAGTGAGGCCTAGACCTTGGAGGAAGTGGGAGATGAACACAACGTTCTCGTTGGGTTCAGGAGTAGGGACGACCTGCCCTCGGGCAGGCAGCCGATGCGAAACCTCGGCGGTCAAATATCTGGCCTCCCTCAACTTCTTGATATCCTCTTCCGTAACGGAGGAGGGCATCCACCGGCCTTGAAGGCTAGATCCGGACATGATTGAAGGTCCGAAGCACCTGACCTGGGCTTTGGGTGTTAGAACTCGAGGCGGGGAAAGGATTCGATTGAGCACGGGAGGGAAAAAAGTAAAAGCCTTGTCCCTTTATAAAGAGGGTGAATATCAAGCGTCCTCCTAGTGGCCGTTTGGGACTTGCCTAAAATCTAGGAGTCCTAGGCACGGTTGGGTTACCAACGATCGTATTGATGAGAATCCCGTAATTAGGGGAACACGATCTCTGCTTTGACAAGACGTGTCAAGAAACCGCCTCACGTTATGTGCGGAGCTGGTTGAAGAAAAATGGTTCGAATAATCACCGGGCCATCGCTTAATGTCATGTTACCAAAACAAGTCAGCAGATTAGATTTGTGGGAATATTATTCTCTCTACGGTAGTATGTGGAACTTATTTTGCGGGGTCGGACACTATCCTTATATTCAAATTTTTCCGTGGTGTATTCGGAGGAGGAACCCGCCTTGCAATGCCGAAGACAACACTGCGTGCCGGACTCATCGTCATTGAAGCCTGGTTCAGGGGCTACTGAGGGAGTCCTGGATTAGGGGGTCTCCAGACAGCCGGACTATATCCTTTGGCCGGACTATTAGACTATGAAGATACAAGATTGAAGACTTCATCTCATGTCTGGATGGGACTCTACTTGGCGTGGAAGGCAAGCTAGGCAGTACGGATATGGATATCTCCTCCTTTGTAACCGACCTTGTGTAACCCTAACCCTAACCCTCTACAGTGTCTATATAAACCGGAGGGTTTTCGTCCGTAGGACACAATAACATACAATCATACCATAGGCTAGCTTCTAGGGTTTAGCCTCTTCGATCTTGTGGTAGATCAACTCTTGTACTACCCATATCATCAATATTAATCAAGCAGGATGTAGGGTTTTACCTCCATCAAGAGGGCCCGAACCTGGGTAAAACATCATGTTCCCTGCCTCCTATTACCATCCGCCTTAGACGCACAGTGCGGGACCCCCTACCCGAGATCCGCCGGTTTTGATACCGACAGGTAGCATTCCACATCAAAAAATTTGTTTTTATCATTTACCTACTCAAGGACGAGCAGGAATTAAGCTTGGGGATGCTTGATACGTCTCCAACGTACTTATAATTATTTATTGTTCCATGCTATTATATTACTTGTTTTGGATGTTTAATGGGCTTTAATATGCACTTTTATATTATTTTTGGCACTAACCTATTAACCAAAGGCCCAGTGCAAATTGCTGTTTTTTTGCCTATTTCAGTGTTTCGCAGAAAAGGAATATCAAATGGAATGAAACCTTCATGAGGGTCTTTCTTGGAACAAACGCAACCCAGGAGACTTGGAGTACAAGTCTGGAAGTCAGCGAAGCTTCCACGAGGCAGGAGGCGCGCCAGGGGGGTAGGCGCGCCCCCACCCTCGTGGGCCCCATGGAGCTCCACCGACGTACTTCTATCGCCTATATATATACCCATGTGCCCTAAAAACATCCAGGAGAGCCATGAAACCACTTTTCCACCACCGCAACCTTCTGTACCCGTTAGATTCCATCTGGGGGCCTTTTCCGGCGATCTGCCGGAGGGGGATTCGATCACGGAGGGCTTCTACATCAATACTGTAGCCTCTCCGATGATGTGTGAGTAGTTTACCACAGACCTTCGGGTCCATAGTTATTAACTAGATGGCTTCTTCTCTCTCTTTGGTTCTCAATACAAAGTTCTCCCCGATGTTCTTGGATATCTATTCGATGTAATACTCTTTTGCGGTGTGTTTGCCGAGATCTGATGAATTGTGGGTTTATGAATTTGATTATCTATGAATATTATTTGGTTCTTCTCTGAATTCTTATATGCATGATTTGATATGTTTGCAAGTCTCTTCGAATTATGGGTTTAGTTTGGCCTACTAGATTGATCTTCCTTGTAATGGGAGAAGTTCTTAGCTTTGGGTTCAATCTTGCGGTGTCCTTTCCCAGTGACAGCAGGGGCAGCAAGGCACGTATTGTATTGTTGCCAGCGAGGATAAAAATATGGGGTTTATATCATATTGCTTGAGTTTATCCCTCTACATCATGTCATCTTGCCTAATGCGTTACTCTGTTCTTATGAACTTAATACTCTAGATGCATGCTAGATAGCGGTCGATGTGTGGAGTAATAGTAGTAGATGCAGAATCGTTTCGGTCTACTTGACACGGACGTGATGCTTATATTCATGATCATTTCCTTACGTATCATCATAACTATGCGCTTTTCTATCAATTTCTCGGCAATAATTTGTTCACCCACCATAATATATGCTATCATGATAGAAGCCACTAGTGAAACCTATGGCCCCAGGTATATTTTACATAATATAAGTTTCCGATCTATAATTCTAGTTTACTATTTATTTTGCAATCTATACAACAAAAATACCAAAAATATTTATCTTATTATCTTTATCAAATCTCACTTTTGCAAGTGGCCATGAAGGGATTGACAACCCCTTTTATCGCGTTGGTTGCAAAGTTCTTCATTGTTTGTGCAGGTACTAGGCGACTTGCGTGTAGTCTCCCACTGGATTGATACCTTGGTTCTAAAAAACTGAGGGAAATACTTATGCTACTTTGCCGCATCACCCTTTCCTCTTCAAGGGAAAACCAACGCATGCTCAAGAGGTAGCATCGCCCTCAAGGGCCAATCTAGCGCCGGTTCGCCCCCAGGCCGCTCTTTTTCGGCGCCTTGGGCAGGCGCGGGGGGGGGGGGGCGAACGGCAAGAGATGCCCTAAGATCTTTATGCAACCTCTGATCCGAGACTTTCATCTGCGCTTGGACCCCTGCTGAGGGATCTAATGGTATTTTGCACCGTTAGTTGGCGCGCCAGGTAGACGCAGTGCCTGTTGGGAAGCATGGTAGAAAATAAAAAATCGTCCTATGATCACGGTCGAGGAACACTATGAATATGCATAAGAGGTTTAGATCAGATCGTTACCAACTTCAAATTGTAGCAGAAGAACGGTTGGTGTAGATAATCGATGAAGTCCCTCGAATTGTTCACGAAGGATCCCTCAAACTGAAGACCGAAAGCACGAACTCTCTAAAGATTGCAAGTGTACATGTTTCATGATCCGGCACCACTTCACCATCCAAAACTAATCGTCGCCGGATAATTAGAGGGAGAAGATCAACTCCAAATTAGAACTAGAACTAGAGAACTAGAGGAGGCTCCCAAACTAGTGTTCTAGGGGCTGCCCTGCCTCCTATTCATATGCTGAGCCCTGGGGTCGCAACTTGGGGAGGTGGCTCACCAAAGTTGGTTTGGACTTCAAGGAAGAGTACTCCTCAGATTCCAACACGAAACGCCAAGGTTCCTGGCATTTCCGAAAACTCCACATAGCTCGACATTTGGCCCAAGGGGGAATGCCAGGGAGCGTAGCATCTGACCCCCATCCTCCGCAAAAACCCCTTTTGCAGCAACCTATGTAGCGCCCAAGATGCGATTCTATCTCAAACACGTGATGAATTCATGATTGTGGCACAATCACATTTGGAGCGCATATCAAGGTGGATATCATTACAATATACCATGTATTGAATAGATGAGAATACAAGATAAAGGCTTACACTTTCCACAAGCTACAACATGAATACAACAACTCATCAATACATAGCAATCATCATGAAGAAGAGCAAGATCCGACTATGGGTGAAATCAAACGAAAAAGAAGAACGGCATCCACCCTGCTAATCTCAGGCTCCCCGACCAGAAACCTAATCCCTTGATCATTGCATTACCTATACGTGCAACTATTGTTGTAGTAATCCGTGAGCCAAGAGGATTCAGCAATCCTATTACCATGGGTATCAAGACTAGCAAAGCTTAATAGGTATGGAATGGATAAGTGGTGAGGTTGCAGCAGCACTAAGCATTGTATGGTGGCTAACTTACGAGTACAAGAGTAAGATGAGAAACTACGCAACGGTCGCAAACTAGTAATGATCAAGAAGTGATCCTGAACTACTTACGTTCAAACATAACCCAACCATGTTCTCTTCTCGAACTTTGTAGAAAAGAGACAATCACCGTTTACACACGCGGTTGGTGTATTTTAATTCAGATCTACTGTCAAGTTCTCTACAACCGGATATTAAAAACTCCCATCTACCACATAACCGCGGGCACGGCTCTCGAAAGTTTAAACCCTACAGGGGTGTCCCAACTTAGCCCATGACAAGCTCACGATCCGCGGAGACAATCCTCCATCTCGGGACATCCAATGAGACTCGGGATCCCGGTGCACAAGTGATACGTCTCCGTTGTATCAACTTTTCCAAACATTTTTGCCCTTGTTTTGGACTCTAACTTGCATGATTTGAATGGAACTAACCTGGACTGACGCTATTTTCAGCAGAATTACCATGGTGTTATTTATGTGCAGAAACAAACGTTCTCGGAATGACCTGAAACTTCACGAAGCCACTTTTCAGAAGGTTAGGGGGCCCACCACCTCTCCACGAGGGTGGGGGCGCGCCTGCTGTAGCGACCAGACCTCAAACGGTCCGATCTCTGTGCATCAGTGTCATCCCTGGATCAGTAATGCTGACACGCATAGTACTTGAATGGATTTATAACAGAGTAGCAATCACACATTTATTACATCGAATGTCTCAAAAGAGAACTTATTACAATAAATATGGCTTAAGGCCATCTAATAACGATAACATCGGAAGGCTTGGAAGATAAGTGAGTCCATCAACTCCAACGGCATCACTCAGTATAGAACCACAACCTAAAGGCACCTTACTCGTCGCCTGAAAAGTCTGCAACATGAACGTTGCAGCCCGAAACGGATCAACACATGGAATATGCTGGCGAAGTAACACATAGAGAGTAATGAAAGAATAAGGCTATACTACATGCATATTTGGCTGGTGGAAAGCTCTATGGTTATAGTTTTGCGTAAAGCCAATTTTTCCCTACTGCAAAGGAATAAATTTTATTTAACTATCATGGTAGTTGTTAAACATTGAGAGTGTAGACACCCTCTCAATCCCAATTAAGCATCAACTTTAAAACCCAACAATATTAATTACAGTAACATGATGAGATTCACATGATAATCCAAGTACTAGATACACAAGTTGTCCATAACCGGGGACAGGGCTAACCATGATTAGTTTATACACTCTGCAGAGGTTTGCGCACTTTTCCCAACAAGACCCGATCTCCTCCGTTGGGATCCTCGCACTACATGGTGTTTGAGAAACGGATGACCGAGACATAGTCTTTCAGAAGTGCTAGCACCTTACAAACGGGTAGACCGTTACACCTACTTTCTTCTACATCTGCTAGTCTACTACTGTAAGAGTTCACACGACTTAATCAACTATGCTAGAGCCCATAGTAGCTTGTGGCTGCACACGGAAGTTTCTAGTATGAATAATCTCATGATCCCTTTGAGCCTGGGTGGCGGTCCATAAAGAAAAACAAGCAATCGCTGGAATACCCAGGTGCCTCAATCCACCCAGATGTGTGTTTAAGTTGCCACCTTAAATAAACCATTAATTTAACAATCTCACATCTGTCATGGATACACTCACCCAATCCACGTCTACTAGCATAGCATGGCAATATAAGCAAATGTAGAAGTAACTCCTAAAGGTTTGATAATAAAACAGGTGAATAGGTACTACCTCATCTACTTCCCAACCCACAATTTAATTAGATCCTAATCATGCACTGTTTGAGGATTGATCTAGTGCAATAAAAACTGGGTAGTAGGAGGTATGATCAAAGTGTTACTTGTCTTGCTGATGATCCGCGAAACCTAGTGATTCAAAGTAGCAAGCGGCGCACTCCAGGTACTCTATCGCAAACAAACAAGCATACAATAAGTACTCAACTAATGCACATGTAAAACTCAAATAAGAGAACTAACCAGAAAGTTCAACTTAAGAACTCCGGTTTGCAAAAAGAATCAAATCGAACGAAGCAACGAAAGTCAAACGGCGAAAGAAACAAGCTTCATTTACTAATCTGTATCTAGGTCAAATTTTACAGAAACAAAAACTTTTTTGAGTTGGTTAAACGGAAAGAGGGTTTCGAGACGAAACTCCAGGCGCTTGAATCGCCTGATTTCGATAAACGAGCGAAAAGTTATACTAGAACGAAAATCGGATCAGAAATCACGATCAGAAATAATCGCGGAAAATCCGAGAAAAAGAAAAGCGATGAACAGATTAACGAATGAACGTTCTTTTTCTGTAACTAAATGGTGGATGTGTTCGTTAAAACAAACGAACGAGCGAACGCTCGCTAGATAAACTAAAACGGAGAAAACCGATCTGACTAAAAAACGGATCTAAAAAACCGACGAAAAACCGAACGGAAAACCAAACGGTTTTCCGTGGAAAACTAGCGGCGGCGGCGGGGTCAACCTTGGCGACGGCGGCGGGGTCAGTGGGTGTCTGCGGTGGCTCCGGCGGCGTCGGGCGGCGGCGGCGCGGGGCGGTGGTGCGGCGGATACGGCGGCGCGCAGCGGCGGCGGCTGGCTAGGGTTAGGGTTGCGGCGCGGTCGGTTTGGGGCTAACGGGCTCAGCGTCGGCGCTATATAAAGGCCGGCTGGACAGAGTCCTGGCCGAATACGGCCCAAAGTCGGTTGCACATTTTTTTATAATTAGGCGCAGATAAACAAATAAAAGAAATACTAAACGGACTCCAAAAATCCTGAAATAAATTTTCCCCGACTTCTAAAATCAAGCCGCACAGGATGAACATTTATTTGGGGCCTATATGCAATTTTGAAAAACACGCATTTTTCCTAAATTCAAATAAAATAGCAAATAACTCCAAAATAAAACCTTATTTGATTTTATTATTAAATCCTCAATATTTATTTATTTCTAGGATCAAACCAAAAGCAAAAGAATATGATATGCGGTGATGATCTAATGTATAACATTCCAAATTGAAAATTTGGGATGTTATAAACCTACCCCCCTTAAGATGAATCTCGCCCTCGAGATTTGCGTTGGCTAGAAAATAGGTGAGGGCGGTCCTTTAGCAGTTCTTCCTCTCGCTCCCAGGTGGCCTCATCTTCGGTGTGGTGGCTCCACTGCACTTTGCAAAACTTGATAACCTTGCTGCAGGTGACTCGGCTGGCATACTCAAGAATCTTGACTGGTTTCTCCTCATAGGTCTGGATCGCTTCCAGCGGCACTGTATCTCTCAGCGGTATATCAGCCATCTTTGAGTGGCACTTCTTCAACTAGGAAACGTGGAATACATCGTGAACTCTTGACAATCCTTCGGGCAATTCCAACTTGTAGGCTACTTCTCCCATACGCTCCAAAACCTTGTATGGTCCTACAAAATGTGGCGTTAACTTTCCCTTAACTCCAAAACGCTTAACTCCTCGAAGTGGAGATACTCGAAGATAAAACCGGTCTCCGACTTCGTAAATTGTCTCCTTGCTTATAAAATCTGCGTAGCTCTTCTGCCTGGACTGGGCTACCTTGAGCCTATCGCGAATCAATTTCACCTTCTATTCAGACTCCTTAATCAAATCCGGTCCAAACAACTGGCGGTCTCCAACTTCATCCCATGACAATGGGGTCCTGCACCTCCTTCCGCACAAGGCTTCGAAAGGGGCCATCTTCAAACTGGATTGATAATTGTTGTTATAAGAGAACTATGCATATGGAAAATTGTCGTCCCAACTAGATCCATAATCTAGTGCACAAGCTCTCAGCATATCCTCCAAAATCTGATTGACTCTCTCGGTCTGTCCATCTGTCTGTGGATGAAAAGTTGTACTGAACTCTAGCCTGGTACCCAAAGTTTCGTGCAACTGATTCCAGAACTTTGAGGTAAACTGGGTTCCTCTATCTCATACAATACTCCTTGGAACTCCATGCAGACATACAATCCTGGTCATGTATATCTTTGCCAACTTAGCACTGGTGTAGGTAGTCTTCACTGGGATGAAATGAGCTACTTTTGTCAGACGATCGACTACTACCCAAATCGAGTCATAGCCTGAGCGCGTTCTGGGCAATCCCATAATAAAATCCATGCCTAGCTTATCCCACTTCCATTCGGGTATCGGCAATGGATGTAACAATCCTGCTGGCTTCTGATGCTCTGCCTTTACTCTCAGACATACATCACAAATTGCTACATACTCCGCAATATCCTTCTTCATTCCGGTCCACCAGAAAGTATCCTTCAAATCCAAATACATCTTGGTATTTCCTGGATGAATCAAATATGGTGAATCATGGGCCTCTTGCAGAATTAACTTCCTGATCTCCGTGTCATTGGACACATAAACACGGTCTTCAAACCATAGGGTATCGTGCTCATCCTCACGAAATCCTTTAACTTTTCCTTTGCCCATCTTCTCCTTTATAGAGGCAATCTCCTTGTCAGTCTTCTGAGCTTCTCTGATCTTATCCATCAAAGTAGACTGAACCTCCAATGCTGCTACATATCCTCTTGGAACTATCTCCAAACATAGCTCACGAACGTCCTCGGCTAACTCCTTCGATAAATCTCCCATCATTAGTGTGTTGACATGGCTTTTACGGCTCAGCGCATCGGCTACTACGTTAGCCTTTCCGGGATGATAATGCAATCTCATGTCATAATCCTTGATGAGCTCTAACCATCTTCTTTGCCTGAGATTTAGCTCCTTCTGTGTGAAAATGTACTTCAAACTCTTGTGATCCGTGTACACTTCACAATGGTTTCCAATGAGAAAATGTCTCCAAGTTTTTAATGCATGCACTACGGCTGCTAACTCCAAATCATGCATGGCATAATTCAACTCATGAGGCTTAAGCTGTCGTGAGGCATATGAAACAACTCTTCCCTCCTACATAAGCACTGCTCCAAGTCCTCGACGTGAAGCGTCGCAATACACCTCATAATCCTTGTTCTGATCCGGCAAAATCAACACTGGTGATGTAACCAAACGTTTCTTCAATTCCTGGAAACTGGCCTCACATTCCTCAGTCCATATGAGCTTGGTATTCTTTTTCAACAACTCCGTCATAGGCTTCGCAATCTTCGAGAAATTTTCAATGAATCTCCGGTAGTATCCTGCAAGTCCTAGAAAACTCCATATTTCTCCAACTGTTGTTGGGGCTTCCCAATTTGTCACAGTGTCAACCTTGGTGGGATCTACTGCTATACCTTCTCCGGATATAACGTGTCCGAGGAATCCAATTTCCTTCAACCAAAACTCACATTTGCTAAACTTGGCATATAACTGATGTTCTCTGAGCTTCCCAAGTACCAAACGCAAATGCTCCTTATGCTCCTCTTCATTCTTCAAGTAAACCAGAATATCATCAATGAACACTACAACGAACTTATCCAAAAACTCCATAAACACTTTGTTCATCATGTTCATTAAATAGGCAGGTGCGTTAGTCAGACCAAATGACATAATGGTATACTCGTACAGCCCATATCTAGTGGTAAAAGCCGTGTTAGGTATATCCTGTTCTTGAATCTTCAACTGATGGTATCCTGATCGCAAATCGATCTTGGAAAATACCTTAGCTCCTTGCAATCAATCAAACAGATCATTGATCATCGGTAGTGGGTACTTGTTCTTGATTGTTAATTCATTCAATCCTCGATAATCAACAACCATCCTTAACGATCCGTCCTTTTTTTCCCGCTAGAAGTACTGGCGATCCCCAAGGCGAAGAACTTGGGCGAATATAACCTTTATCCAGTAACTCCTTAATCTGCTTCTTAATCTCCTCCAAATCCTTTGCGTGCATCCTGTATGGTCTCTTAGATATTGGCCCTCTGCCTGGCAAAAGCTCAATCAAAAACTCAATGTCTCTATCCGGTGGCATGCCTGGCAACTCCTCTGGAAATACATCAGGAAAATCCTTTACCACCGGTACTTCCTCCTGTACAACTCCTGTTAGGGAATTTACTTGAGTCCTCTTAGGCATATGTCGGGATACATACTTGATCCTTCTTCCTTCTGGGGTGGTAAGCAAAATCGACTTACTGGCGCAATCGATGTTTCCTCCATACATCGACAGCCAATCCATACCCAGAACTACATCCAAACCTTGCGATTCCAAAATGATCAAATCCGAGGGAAACACATGCCTACCTATACTCAATGGCACTTGAAAACAACCTCGGCTGGCCATATACTCCGCTCCTGGTGATCTTACTAGCATAGGTGTTCTAAGAACTTTGGTGGGCAGGTTATACTTATCCGCGAATCCCCTTGATATGTATGAATGCGATGCACCAGTATCAAAAAGAACGATTGCAGTAAAATACTTAACCAAAAACTTACCGATTACTGCATCTGGCTGAGCTTCAACCTCCTCCAGGTTAACGTGGTTCACCTGTCCCCTATTGAAAGGGTTCGGTTTCTTCCTAGAGCTTCCATTGCCATTTCCATTCTGGGATTCAGGACATTCATTGGCATAATGTCCGGTCTTCTGGCACTTAAAGCAAGTGACTTGGCTCAGGTCTCTCTTGGCTGGGGTTGATGGGCTGGTATGGTTCTGGCTGTTCCTTCCTCTAGTCCCATTACTAAACATGGCTTCTGCTGAGCTCCAGAATTGTACTTGCCTTGTCCATACTTCCTTTTGTGGTTCTCAATCTGCTGTTGCTTCCCTTCAATCATAAGAGCACGATCTACCAACTCCTGGTAGTTGTTGAAGCTTTCTACCATCAACTGCATGCTCAACTCACCATTCAGTCCTTCCAGAAACTTCTCCTGCTTAGCTACATCCGTAGCAACGTCATCTGGGCATAACATGCTAGCTTACTAAAGTCATCGACATACTAGCCAACTGTCCGTCCTCCTTGGCGCAAGTTGCGAAACTCATGCTTCTTCATGGCCATAGCTCCTGCTGAAACAGTACGGGAAGCCTGCTGAAATTGGTCCCATGTGACAGTGTCGACAGGGTAAGTGGCTGTGAAATTCTCCCACCATGATGCTGCAGGTCCATCCAACTGATGTGCGGCAACCTTCACCTTTTCTGCATCCGTGCATCCTGTCGTGGTCAACTCCCTTGCTCTCTTGCGGAGCCAATCATCTGCTACTATAGGCTCGATGCTACTGGAGAACACCGGTGGATTCAGCCTAAGAAAACGGGTTAAGTGATCAACAGGTGGTGGTGGTGGGTTGTTGTTGTTGTTCCCCTGATTCTGATTCTGGACTAGCAACTGCATCAACGTATTCTGCTGCTGGATCAACTGAGTGAGCTCCAGTGGGAAGGTAAATCCGGGGTCACGTCTCGGAGGCATCTGATGGGTTTAGAAAAGATGAGATTTAAGAATAGAGAGGGGTCTAGAGAGAAAACACTACCCATATGCACATGAGGCAAATGCAAACAATTCACTTCATTCAATCAAACAAGGGCATACAATCGGTCTAACTATCGCAAAAGTGCTCGGACTACTCTATTTACATGGGGGAATACTGCTACTGATGGGGTGGTCTACTAGAAATATTCTTCGGTTGCAGACTCCATGATATCTGCTCCAGCTTCATCAACATAGTCATCATAGCTATCGTCTGGGTCCGAGTCGGTGTCGTCGATGATGATGTAGTCTTCCGGGGGAATCTCCTTGGGATCTTCATCTTCTTCTACTGGTGTAGGGTCTCCCATGAATATTCCGATCTTCTCGATCAGGTCATCATTCTTTTTCCACTAATAATTCGATTTCCTCCATATAATCTTCACGTGTAGCCTTGAGTTATTCTTCCAGCTCCGTGATTCTTGTCCTCGCCTTCTTCAGATCTATCATGTCTGCGCACATCTGGTTCTCCTGGCGTCGAATGTGCTGGTTTAACTCCTGGATGAAAGCTGCGATTGAGCTATCCTTCTTGGTGCTGATCATCTCCCATTGCTCATCTCGACGCCCACAAATCTGATAGATAGTATCCTTGAGATCATTGTGGTAAACTTCTCCAATACGTCCCATGGCGATGTGAGCTGCCATGCTCTTTCCTAGACTCCAGGTTGGTGCATCAAAGGAAAACTCTATGGGCTCAGTGACTGGCATGAACGTCCTTCCTGGAACATGAACTTGAATCATCCAGCGCTCCTCTTCCAGTAAAGTGGCGTTGTAGGTTCCGATGAAGCTTGGTACTCCAATGTTCAGGTATCTAGTGACTTCCTTCAAGTGACGTCCAAAGGGTGTATCTTCATCCGGTTGTGTAAACTTGTTCCTTGCATCCGCCATCCTAAAAGAGTAGAAAAGATGAGGAGTCAGAAATGAGAAGAGTGAGTAGTGATCTAGGGCTTTAGCTTAGTGGTCGTGTCCTACAGTCAGCGTGTGCTCTGATACCATCTTGTAGCGACCAGACCTCAAATGGTCCGATCTCTGTGCTTCGGTGTCATCCCTGGATCAGTAATGCTGACACGCACAATACTTGAATGGATTTATAACAGAGTAGCAATCACACACTTATTACATCGAATGTCTCAAAAGAGAACTTATTACAATAAATATGGCTTAAGGCCATCTAATAACAATAATAGTGGAAGGCTTGGAAGATAAGTGAGTCCATCAACTCCAACGACATCACTGAGTATAGAACCACGACCTAAAGGAACCTTACTTGTCATCTGAAAAGTCTGCAACATGAACGTTGCAGCCCGAAACGGGTCACACGGAATATGCTGGAAAAGTAACACATAGAGAGTAATGAAAGAATAAGGCTATACTACATGCATACTTGGCTGGTGGAAAGCTCTATGGTTACAGTTTTGCGTAAAGCCAATTTTTCCCTACTGCAAAGGAATAAATTTTATTTAACTATCATGGTAGTTGTTAAACATTGAGAGTGTAGACACCCTCTCAATCCCAATTAAGCATCAACTTTAAAACCCAACAATATTAATTACAGTAACATGATGAGATTCACATGATAATCCAAGTACTAGATACTCAAGTTGTCCATAACCGGGGACACGGCTAACCATGATTAGTTTATACACTCTGCAGAGGTTTGCGCACTTTTCCCCACAAGACCCGATCTCCTCCGTTGGGATCCTCGCACTACATGGTGTTTGAGAAACGGATGACCGAGACGTAGTCTTTCAGAAGTGCTAGCACCTTACGAACGAGTAGACCGTTACACCTACTTTCCCCTACATCTTCTAGTCTACCACTGTAAGAGTTCGCACGACTTAATCAACTATGCTAGAGCCCATAGTAGCTTGTGTCTGCACATGGAAGTTTCTAGTATGAATAATCTCATGATCCCTTTGAGCCTGGGCGGCGGTTCATAAAGAAAAACAGGCAATCACTGGAATACCCAGGTGCCTCAATCCACCCAGATGTGTGTTTAAGTTGCCACCTTAAATAAACCATTAATTTAACAATCTCACATCTGTCATGGATACACTCACCCAATCCACGTCTACTAGCATAGCATGGCAATATAAGCAAACGTAGAAGTAACTCCCAAAGGTTTGATAATAAAACAGGTGAATAGGTACTACCTCATCTACTTCCCAACCCACAATTTAATTAGATCATAATCATGCAATGTTTGAGGATTGATCTAGTGCAATAAAAACTGGGTAGTAGGAGGTATGATCAAAGTGTTACTTGTCTTGCTGATGATCCGCGAAACCTAGCGATTCAAAGTAGCAAGCGGCGCACTCCGGGTACTCTATCGCAAACAAACAAGCATACAATAAGTACTCAACTAATGCACATGTAAAACTCAAATAAGAGAACTAACCAGAAAGTTCAACTTAAGAACTCCGGTTTGCAAAAAGAATCAAATCGAACGAAGCAACGAAAGTCAAACGGCGAAAGAAACAAGCTTCATTTACTAATCTGTATCTAGGTCAAATTTTACAGAAGCAAAAACTTGTTTGAGTTGGTTAAACGGAAAGAGGGTTTCGAGATGAAACTCCAGGCGCTTGAATCACCTGATTCCGATAAACGAGCGAAAAGTTATACTAGAACGAAAATCGGATCAGAAACCGCGATCAGAAATAATCGCAGAAAATCCGAGAAAAAGAAAAGCGACGAACAGATTAACAAACGAACGTTCATTTTCTGTAACTAAATGGTGAACGCGTTCGTTAAAATGAACGAACGAGCGAACACTCGCTAAATAAACTAAACCGGAAAAAAACCGATCTAACTAAAAAAACAGATCTAAAAAAACCAACGAAAACCGAAGGGAAAACCGAACGGTTTTTTGAGGAAAACCAGCGGCGGGGTCAGCGGGCGGCGGCGGGGTGACGCCAGGGCGGCGGCGGCGGTGGTGCGGCGGTGCGTGGCGGCGGCGGCTGTGGCGGCGGTGGCTGGCTAGGGTTAGGGTTGCGACGCGGGCGGTTTGCGGCTAACGGGCTAGGGGTCGGCGCTATATAAGGGCCGGCCGGGCAGAGTCCTGGCCGAATACGGCCCAAAGTCGGTTGCGCGTTTTTTTATAATTACGCGCAGAAAAACAAATAAAAAAAAATACTAAACTGACTCCAAAAATCCTGAAATAAATTTTCTCCGACTTATAAAATCAAGCCTCACAGGATGAACATTTATTTGGGGCCTAAATGCAATTTTGAAAAACACACATTTTTCCTAAATTCAAATAAAATAGCAAATAACTCCAAAATAAAATCTTATTTGATTTTATTATTAAATCCACAATATTTCTTTATTTTGGGAAAGTCATTTTATTCCCTCTCTCATATTTTTATAATAGAAATAACTGAAGATAAAGTAAATAAAATCAAATGATCCTATTTTCAAATTTTGAGAAAACTCAAATATGAAAATAACGAAATCCCCAACTCTCTCCGAGGGTCCTTGAGTCGCGTAGAATTTCTAGGATCAAACCAAAAGCAAAAGAATATGATATGCAGTGATGATCTAATGTATAACATTCCAAATTGAAAATTTGGGATGTTACACCTGCCCCCTAGGGCGCACCCCCTACCTCGTGGGCCCCCTGTTGCCTCTCCGACTCCAACTCCAACTCCATATATTGAGTTTCGAGGAGATAAAAATCGGAGAGAAGAAATCATCACGTTTTACGATACGGAGCCGCCGCCAAGCCCTAAAACCTCTCGGGAGGGCTGTTCTGGAGTCCGTTCGGGGCTCCGGAGAGGGGAATCCGTCGCAATTGTCATCATCAACCATCCTCCATCACCAATTTCATGATGCTCACCGCCGTGCATGAGTAATTCCATCGTAGGCTTGCTGGACAGTGATGGGTTGGATGGGATCTATCATGTAATCGAGTTAGTTTTGTTAGGGTTTGATCCCTAGTGTCCACTATGTTCTGAGATTGATATTGCTATGACTTTGCTATGCTTAATGCTTGTCACTAGGGCCCGAGTGCCGTGATTTCAGATCTGAACCTATTATGTTTTCATCAATATATGAGTGTTCTTGATCCTATCTTGCAAGTCTATAGTCACCTATTATGTGTTATGATCCGTTAACCCCGAAGTGATAATAATCGGGATACTTACCGGTGATGACCGTAGTTTGAGGAGTTCATGTATTCACTATGTGTTAATGCTTTAGTTTCCGTAAAAGGAGGCCTTAATATCCATTAGTTTCCGTAAGGACCCCGCTGCCACGGGAGGGTAGGACAAAAGATGTCATGCAAGTTCTTTTCCATAAGCACGTATGACTATATTCGGAATACATGCCTACATTATATCAATGAACTGGAGCTACTTCTGTGTCACCCTAGGTTATGACTGTTACATGATGAACCGCACCCAGCATAATTCTCCATCATTGATCCATTGCCTACGAGCTTTCCATATATTGTTCTTCGCTTATTTACTTTTACGTTGCTATTGCTATCATCACTACAAAATACCAAAAACATTACTTTTACTATTGTTACCTTTTGCTACTGTTATCACCACTACCATATTGATTTTCTACTAAACACTTTGCTGCAGATATTAAGTTTCCAGGTGTGGTTGAATTGACAACTCAGCTGCTAATACTTGAGAATATTCTTTGGCTCCCCTTGTGTCGAATCAATAAATTTGGGTTGAATACTCTACCCTTGAAAACTGTTGCGATCCCCTATACTTGTGGGTTATCAAGACTATTTTCTGGCACCGTTGCGGGGGAGCATAGCTCTATTCTTTGAGTCACTTGGGATATATATCTGCTTATCATTATGAAGAATTTGAGAGATCCAAAAACCAAGATCTATCCCTCAACTACGAGTGGAGGTAAGGAACTGCCATCTAGCTCTGCACTTGATTCACCTTCTGTTATGAGAAAGCTTGCGACACCTACACGTGCTTCTGCTATTCGTTCTGATATGTCGCATGTTATTGATGATGCCACTTCTGCTATGCATGATACTTATGATAAAACTACCTCTATGCCTGATACTACTATGCCACTTAGTGATTTTCTTGATGAACAACTTGCTAGGGCTAGAGTGAAAATATTGAATCTAATGATACTGATGAAAGTGATGATGAAGAATCACTTGTTATTCCTAAGGGTTATGTTTTTGATCAAGAAGCTTCTTTAGCTATTTTAGCTTGCAAAAATAGAAATGAACTCAAAAGGTTATTAGCTAAATGGAGTAAGCAATCTCTAAATGCTAGAATGAAACCTGACCCTGCTTTTGCTACTTCACCTATCTTTGTTACTGATAAGGATTATGAATTCTCTGTTGATCCTGATATAATTACTTTGGTTGAATCTGATCCTTTTCATGGTTATGAATCTGAAACTGTTGTGACACATCTTACTAAATTTAATGATATAGCCAACCTGTTCACCAAAGACGAGAGAACTCATTACTTTTATATCCTTCAAATATTTCCGATCTCATTAAAAGGTGATGCTAAGATATGGTTTAATTCTCTTGATCCTGGTTGTGTGCGTAGTCCCCAGGATATGATTTATTACTTCTCTGCTAAATATTTCCCTCCTCATAAGAAACAAGCTGCTTTAAGGGATACATATAATTTTGTGCAAATTGAAGAAGAGAGTCTCCCACAAGCTTGCGGGAGGCTTCTCCAATTACTTAATGTTTTGCCTGATCATCCTCTCAAGAAAAATGAAATACTTGATATCTTTAATAATGGACTAACCGATGCCTCCAGAGATTACCTAGATAGTTGTGCTGGTTCTGTTTTCAGGGAAAGAACACCGGATGAAGCTGAAATTCTATTGAATAACATGTTGACAAATCAAAATAATTGGACACCTCCGGAGCCAATTCCTGAGCCTATTCCTAAACCAACTCCGAAGAAGAGGGGTATTCCATTTCTCAGTCCTGAAGATATGCAAGAGGCAAAGAAATCTATGAAAGAAAAAGGTATTAAAGCTGAAGATGTTAAGAATTTACCTCCTATTAAACAAATACATGGTCTTAATTTACGGCCTATTGAAGAAACATATAATCTTAATCCTTCACCTATTGAAGAAACTCATGGTCTTGATAACCCGACACAGGTAGTAAAGGTAAATTCTCCCTATAGATATGATAAAGCTGAAATCCCATTTACTAAATTTGCTAGCCCATGCTTAGATGAGTTTGATAAATTTATGTCTAAGCAAGAAGACTTTAATGCTTATTTTGGTAGACAATTGAAATACAATTCAAATATGCTTGAACACTTGGGTGATTATATTGCTAATGTTAAAGGTGAACTTAAACTTATTAGTAAACATGCTTCTATGGTTACCACTCAAGTAGAACAAGTACTTAAAGCTCAAAATGATTTGCTCAATGAATTGAATAGTAAAGATAATGATAATGCTGTTAGAGTGGCTACTAGAACTGGCAGAATGACTCAAGAACCTTTGTATCCTGAAGGCCACCCTAAGAGAATTGAGCAAGATTCTCAGAGAAATAACATAGTTGTACCTAGTTCTTCTAAAAATACGAAAAAGAAAAATGATAGGACTTTGCATGCTTCTAGTGATCCTATTGTTGAAACACCTGAGAATCCAAATGATATTTCTATTTCTGATGCTGAAACTCAATCTGGTAATGAACCTGAAACTAGTGATAATGCTAATAATAATGTTCATGATGATGCTCAACCTAGTAATGATAATGATATAGAAATTGAACCTACTGTTGATCTTCATAACCCACAATCAAAGAATCAACGTTATGATAAGATATACTTTGTTGCTAGGAAACATGGTAAAGAAAGAGAGCCTTGGGTTCACAAAACCATTCCTTTTCCTCCCAAACCATCCAAGAAAAAGGATGATGAGGATTTTGAGTGCTTTGCTGAAATGATTAGACCTATCTTTTTGCATATGCGATTAACTGATATGCTCAAAACCAATCCTTATGCTAAGTACATGAAAGATATTACTACAAATAAAAGAAAGATACCGGAAGCTGAAATTTCCACCTTGCTTGTTAATTATACTTTTAAGGGTGGAATACCAAAGAAACTTGGAGATCCAGGAGTACCCACTATACCATGCTCCATTAAAAGAAACTATGCTAAAACTGCTTTATGTGATCTTGGAGCCGGTGTTAGTGTTATGCCTCTCTCTTTATATCGTAGAATTGATTTGAATAAGTTGACACCTACTGAAATATCTTTGCAAATGGCTGATAAATCAACTGCTATACCTGTAGGTATTTGTGAGGATGTGCCTGTTGTAGTTGCAAACGTTACTATTTTAACGGACTTTGTTATTCTTGATATTCCCGAGGACGATAATATGTCTATTATTCTTGGAAGACCCTTTTTGAATACTGAAGGGGCTGTTATTGATTGCACTAAAGGCAATGTCACTTTTCATGTTAATGGTAATGAGCACACGGTACACTTTCCTAGGAAACAACCTCAAGTTCATAGTATCAACTCTATTGGAAAAATTCCATCGATTATATTTGGAGGTTTTGAATTTCCTCTTCCTACTGTCAAGAAGAAATATGATATTCTTATTATTGGGGATGTGCATATCCCCGTTGAGGTAACATTGTGTTATTCGAAATTTCTCCGGTTCCATGTTATTCAGAATGAGTTCGTTAACAAGACTTGATCAACCTTGTTAGTGGATTCCTTTTGATGATCATGAGATGGATGAAACTAGAAGGCACAACCTTCTGTACCTCACTTATACTTTCTGTTATTTATATTAAATAAAATAAAAATAAATATTTTTCTGTCTGTTATCTGATTATCCGTGCAATATAAAAATACCTCGAAAATAAAAGTTCTCCAAATGCCCTGAAATTTAAATATGATTTTTTCTAGAATATTTGAGAATATTTGGCACTGAGAACACAGCACGGGGGTCAACCACCTGCCCACAAGGGTGGAGGGCGCGCCCCTGCCTCGTGGGCCCACGGTGGCCCTCCTCCACTTATCCTTTCACCCATACACTCCTTCTTCCTCCCCCAAACACGAATATCCAACTCAAGCACGAGTTCTAGCTCACTTTGCTACCATTTTCGATCTCATTGCTCAAAGAACCTCTCACAAAACTGCTTGGGGAGATTGTTCCTTGGTATGTGACTCCTCCATTGGTCCAATTAGTTTTTGTTCTAGTGCTTTATTCATTGCAAATTTTTGCTGCTTAGGTGACCCTGTTCTTGAGCTTGCATGTCAAATTTATATGGTTCCAAGTAGTTTTGATGCATGATATAGGCCCTAGGCACTTTAGGAGTAGTTGCTACCAATATTATTGAGTTTGGTTTACCTTTATTTTGAAGTTACTAAAAAAATTCAGAATTTTTCAGAGGAAGAAATATGCTTAGGAAAATGTTCCAAGGTGGTTCTTCAAGGAAGCAAGGACCCAGGCTTGCAATGCGTGATGCTGATGACGAGCCACCAAGATACGCTCCAGTGCGTCCTTGTGAATGGCCTTCTGAGAACTTTATGGATCGAGCGGGAATTAAGGAAGAATTCAACGCATATTTGTGTAACGCTGATCTTGTGAGCTTCGAGGAAGAGAAGTGCAGCCAGTATCACAACCTCACCAGTACCTTTGTGAGGAGGTTTGAATTTTCAACTTCATGTAATTCTCCAACTGTCCTGTTTGATCTTTATGATAATTCTTACACTATGGACTTAGAGGATTTTACCACTGCTTGCAAACTTCCACAATGGGGTAGTATAAGGGATCCTCGCAAATCTGAATTTAGAGATTTTCTTGCTAGCATAATGGTAGGAGAATCTAGAGATATTACACAAGGTACCATAGGGAGCATTCACTTTCCTTCTATACATTATTTTGCTCTCTTCATAGGTAGATGCATTAAGGGTAAGGATGAGGCATGTCACATGTGTGTCCCTGACCTCAGTATTCTTCGGAGTGTTGTGTTGGGAGACAAATCTTATAATTTGGGAGCCATTGTTGCACGTAGGTTGCATCTTAATAGATTTAATGGAGATTTCTTTGGTGGACTTTATGCAACCCGCATAGCTAATTTTCTTGGTGTAGCCATACGCGAAGATGATATTGAATTACCTCCTGCTTTTTTAGATTTCAATGCTATGGTTCACCACCAGTTTGTCGAGAGGAATGAATCACCTCTCAAGTATCGACTAATCTTTGATAGACACCGTGTTGTCCGTATTACTCTCCCTGCTCCTGCCTTCTTTGATTATCAGGCAAGAGGAAGATATACTCTTACCAGAGAGGAGGTAGATGATCAGTACGAGAGGAGAGCGGAGGCCGCTCGTCGCCAAGCTGCAGCTCAGCAGCGATAGCCGCTACATCGCAGTACGACCCCAGCTACTATTATGGATATCCGCCAGGCCAGCCGTGGCCATAGACCAACTTAGGCCAAAAGCCTAAGCTTGGGGGAGTACGTATTTCCCACCGACATTACATTTATGCCCACACACTCATTGCTAGATGTCGGTGCTCATACTTTTTCATTGTATCATCCATGCTAGTTTATTTTCCTTTTTATGCTTTCTTCTTGTGTGTTTAATAAACCTTAAGAAAAACCAAAAATATAGTTGTATATTTTAATTAATTTACTTTCCATGCTTGTAGTAGTAATTAAAAAGAAAACCCAAAAAGATTTCCTATTCTTCTTTTACTTGTTGGGAGCTTTCCCGTGTAAATAGTTTTATTTCTTTTCTTTTCTTTGGGGGTCGATAGGAGAAGACCATAATTAAATTGTTGAAGTGGCTCTTATATGCATTATTGTTTATCTAACAAAGGAGCCCATATTGCCTTGTCTTCCCCTGTTTATTGAATGCTTGCAGATTCCAGCTTAGTCCAATGCACGTGCACTATTATTATTATTCGCATCATTCGATCGCACAAGTGAAAGGCAATTATGATGATATATGATGGACTGGTTGAGATGAGAAAAGATGGTATGAACTCGACCTCTTTTGTTTTTCTAAATATGATTAGTTCATCGTTCTTGATTTAGCCTATTATGAATAAACATGTTTGCAATGACAACTAGAGACCATAATTTCTTATGCCATGCTTGATTAGCTATGAGTTATAATGGTTTACCTTGCGTGCCAACATGCTATTAAAATGGTTATGATGTGGTATGATAGGGTGGTATCCTCCTCTGAATGATTTAAGTGACTTGACTTGGCACATGTTCACGCATGTAGTTGAAACAAAATCAACATAGCCTTCACGATATTTGTGTTCATGGTGGATTATATCCTACTCATGCTTGCATTCGGTGTTGATTAATTTTAATGCATGTTCATGACTGTTGTCACTCTCTAGCTGGTCGCTTCCCAGTCTTTTGCTAGCCTTCACCTATACTAAGCGGGAATACTGCTTGTGCATCCAATCCCTTAAACCCCAAAGTTATTCCACATGAGTCCACTATACCTACCTATATACGGTATCTACCTGCCGTTCCAAGTAAATTTGTATGTGCCAAACTCTAAACCTTCAAATACATATCCTGTTTTGTATGCTCGAATAGCTCATGTATCAACTAGGCCTGCCTGTATCTTCCATGTTAGGCGGGTTATTCTCAAGAGGAGTGGACTCTGCTCCTCACTCACGAGATAAATGGCTGGTCACCATGATGCCCAGTCCCATGCTTTATGAAAACTAAATCAAAATAATTGCAAACAAAACTCCCCCTGGGACTCTTGTTAGTTGGAGGCACTCGTTGTTTCGAGCAAGCCATGGATTGATGCTTGTTGGTGGAAAGGGGAGTATAAACTTTACCATTCTGTTTGGGAACCGCCTATAATGTGTGTAGCATGGAAGATATCGCCATCTCTTGGTTGTTATGATGACAATGAAAGTATACCGCTCAAAATATTATTCACCTCTGTTTCAAAACTGAGATCTGGCACCTCTACAAATCCTCGCTTCCCTCTGCGAAGGGCCTATCTATTTACTTTTATGCTGAGTCATCATCCTCTTATTAAAAAGCACCAGTTTGAGAGCATCGCTGTCACTTGCATTCATTACTGTTAGTTTACATTGAGTATGACTTGACTGGATCTATTTTACCATGAATTACAATGTCTAGTCAGTCCTTGGTCTTTAAAGGTGCTCTGCATTTATGTTTTGCGGTCTCAGAAAGGGCTAGCGAGATACCATCTTGTTATATCATATTATGATTGTTTTGAGAAAGTGTTGTCATCCGAGATTTATTATTATGGCTCGCTAGTTGATTATGCTATTGATATGAGTAAACTTGAGACCTATGCGTTATTGCGAATGTGGTTAGTTATAATCTTTGCTGAAAACTTGAATGCTGGCTTTACATATTTACAACAACAAGAGCAAACAGAGTTTGTAAAAGTTTTTATTTATCACTTTCAGTTTATCAACTGAATTGCTTGAGGACAAGCAAAGGTTTAAGCTTGGGGGAGTTGATACGTCTCCATCGTATCTACTTTTCCAAACACAGTTGCCCTTGTTTTGGACTCTAACTTGCATGATTTGAATGGAACTAACCCGGACTGACGTTGTTTTCAACAGAATTACCATAGTGTTATTTATGTGCAGAAACAAACGTTCTCGGAATGACCTGAAACTTCACGGAGCCACTTTTCAGAAAATAAGAAAAATACCTGCAAAAGATGAAGGCCAGGGGGCCCACCACCTCTCCACGAGGGTGGGGGCGCGCCCCCTACCTCGTGGGCCCCCTGTTGCCTCTCCGACTCCAACTCCAACTCCATATATTGAGTTTAGGGGAGAAAAAATCAGAGAAAAGAAATCATCATGTTTTACGATACAGAGCCGCCGTGAAGCCCTAAAACCTCTCGGGATGGCTGATCTGGAGTCCGTTCGGGGCTCCGGAGAGGGGAATCCGTCGCCATCATCATCATCAACCATCCTCCATCACCAATTTCATGATGCTCACCACCGTGCGTGAGTAATTGTATCGTAGGCTTGCTGGACGGTGATGGGTTGGATGGGATCTATCATGTAATCGAGTTAGTTTTGTTAACAATATTATATCAATGAACCTATTATGTTTTCATCAATATATGAGTGTTCTTGATCCTATCTTGCAAGTCTATAGTCACCTATTATGTGTTATGATCCATTTACCCCGAAGTGACAATAATCGGGATACTTACCGGTGATGACCGTAGTTTGAGGAGTTCATGTATTCACTATGTGTTAATGCTTTGTTCCGGTTCTCTATTAAAAGGAGGCCTTAATATCCCTTAGTTTCCATAAGGACCCCGCTGCCACGGGAGGGTAGGACAAAAGATGTCATGCAAGTTCTTTTCCATAAGCACGTATGACTATATTCGGAATACATGCCTACATTATATCAATGAACTGGAGCTAGCTCTATGTCACTCTAGGTTATGACTGTTACATGATGAACCGCATCCGGCATAATTCTCCATCACTGATCCATTGCCTACGAGCTTTACATATATTGTTCTTCGCTTATTTACTTTTTCGTTGCTATTGCTATCATCACTACAAAATACCAAAAACATTACTTTGCTACTAAACACTTTGCTGCAGATATTAAGTTTCCAGGTGTGGTTGAATTGACAACTCAGCTATTAATACTTGAGAATATTCTTTGGCTCCCCTTGTGTCTAATCAATAAATTTGGGTTGAATACTCTACCCTCGAAAACTGTTGCGATCCCCTATACTTTTGGGTTATCAACAAGACATTTCGACAATGGTAAAACAAAACCAGCAAGACCGCCCGATGTGCCGACAAATCCCGATATGAGCCGCACGTATCTCGTTCTCAGGGCACACCGGATGGGACAGACGTTGAGTTGGCTGAGTCCCTGGTTGCCCAAGGGGCATCGGACATCACCCGGTTTGGACCAACACTCAAAGGAGCACTGTCCTGTGGGGTTGATTAATTATCCTTCGGTGCTAGCCGATCCCTATGAAAGTTTTAGTTGTTATTAGGCAAATGGTAAAACAAATGTTGGGGCTTGCTGGAAGAGTTTTATTCAAAGCGAACTGTCAAGAGGGGCCCATGAACCCTCATCATGTTAGGGACGCAAAATCAAGGAACATAACACCGGTATGATGGAAACTAGGGCGACAAGAGTGGAACAAAACACTAGGCAAAAGGCCGAGCCTTCCACCCATTACCAAGTATATATATGTATTAATTAAATAAGAGATATTGTGATATCCCATGATATCCATGTCCCAACATGGAACAACCTGCAACTGCACCTGCAACTAGCAATGCTATAAGACGGCCTGAGCAAAGCGGTAACATAGCCAAACAACGGTTTGCTAGGATGGTGAAAAAGGTTAGAGGCTATCAAGGCAATTTGGGAGTCTTGAGAAACAAGTGGTAGGTAGCGCGACATAGTGATAGCATCGAGACAACTAGCAAAGAAAAGATAGTAGTGGTATCCAGAGTAACGGTCATCTTGCCTGAAATCCCGCTAGGAAGAAGACCGAATCCATGAAGTATAATAACCAAAGTAGTCGAAAAGTCCTCACAATCGTAAATCAACCGGAACTATCAAGGAGAAGCGCAACTGGAAAGAAGCAAACAACATGGTAAACAAACAAGCATAAACATGACATGATGCACAACCAAGTATGATGCATGCCCGGTTTAAAGATGCATGGCATGGCAAAGTGCAACAAACAATACTACAAATTAAGTGGAGCTCAATATGCAACGAGTTGCATATTGACGAAACAACACATTCAAATTATTTAGTTCACCCTCGTTTATGTACCCAACAATATTAAATGTTGTTAAACATGGCAAGAGGTGAAGCATAATTAAACTACCTATCTATGCAAGTTTAAATGAGGCCGGAAACAACAAACAAGATTTCTGGAAAATCCTCATATGCAATTTATGAATTTGGTACGGTTCTGCCTTAAACCATATTTTATTGTTGTTAAGCATGCAAAGTAAGTGCACGAGGAAAAACTATGCATTTTTCTACCCCATTTACATATAAACTTTATTTAATTCGGAGCTACGGTTATATAGTTATTGGCGAGGCAGGGCAAGGTCAATGCGAGCGGGCGCGCTCGTCGTGTTTGTCTCCAGGCATAGACGAGCAGGACGCAGGGGAAACACCTGCAGTGGCCGGACTTGGGGCTCAAGCAGCAGCGACGTCGCATGCAAGCAAGGTGGACGTCGAGGAAGAAGCTCTCCGGGTCCTTGTGGAAGCGAGTGTGGGTGAGGAAGACGGCAGTCGACGCAGTGGTGTTCCTAGCGGAAGAAGCTGGACGAAGACGGGCGGATCAACCCGAGCTCGAGCTCAAGCTCAACTCTATCATGGCGTTCCTGTGCATGGTGAGATGTCAGACAGAGAGAAAGAGAAGGAAAGAGGAGCTATAGAAAAAGGAAGAAGGAAGAGGAGCAAGGGGCGGTCGCGGACGACGAGGGCTCCGATGGCCGATGAGGGTTGGTGGCAAGGTGCTCGGAGAGG
Organism: Triticum urartu; assembly: GCF_003073215.2. Taxonomy (NCBI): domain Eukaryota; kingdom Viridiplantae; phylum Streptophyta; class Magnoliopsida; order Poales; family Poaceae; genus Triticum; species Triticum urartu. Next base: position 115,779,435 of record NC_053026.1, on the reverse strand, counting down.
AGCCGATGAGTGTGCTGGTTCGGGAGCGAGATCTTCTCGCTCGGGCTCTGATCCAGACGGAGCAGGAAGGCAGAGGAGGCCCTCATGGCTGTTTGATAGATCGGTTTGCGGATCTGTAGGTGAGCGCTAGTGGTTGGCTTGCTGGTGATCCCAATGGAAATGGAGAGGGTGGAGGCGGTTTCTAGACAGGGGAGGATTTGGATCAAGGAGAAGGTGGCTGGTTCAGTGGATCTAGGAGGATCCCGAGGAAGGAGGGAGTTGGTCGACTGGCGGTGGAGACGGGATGGATGGATTGGACTAGGGTTGATCCGGTATATATATAGCAGGTGGACTAGGCTTAGTTGCTATTCGGTCCCTCCGATCGTAATCATACGGTCGAGATAAAAAGGTTAGGGTAGTCCAAATAAGAAACTGAAGATATTTTAGGGATGTTTGGGGATAATTCGAATCCAATGGCGACGACTGCCCGGCTCGGGTTTGGGATAACTTTCGGACGCACACGAGGGGTTGCTATACAGAGAGGTTGGGTGGTTTTACATGAGGGAATTGAAAACCCGGTTGGTCTTCGAACGGTCAACGAAGGCAAGGGGGAACATGGCAACTACGAATGGATGCAAGCTTTAGAAAACATGACAGCAACGGAGTGCCAATGCAATGAAAATGATGACATGATGAATGCAACAAACAAATAATTAACACAGATGATACGCAAAACATGGAAGGCATCTGGAGCGTCGGCCTCGGGTCGTTACAACCTAAGGCTTCATGGGCCTTACCCCTCGGCCCAGCTAATGCATCCTCACATTAGGGGCCCTTTGGATTTATTCGGAAGGTTCCTTAACCTTCTAGACATCACCAAAAGTTCCTAGGACCTTCCCAGAACCTCCCAAAACATTTCTGGAAACATCTGAAAAACTTTCAGAACTCTCTCAAAACTATTTCTTATATTCCCAGAACTATTTCAAGAATATTTTCTCATAACTCTCACTCCACTAACACTCAAAAGATCATGATTCCCTTAAGTTTATGACCATGTAGGTTTGGTAAAACATAGACATGAACACAACTCCCTTTCGTTTCATGATCAATAGCGGAACCATGGACATCCATATTGATCAAGAGCGAGGTCATGGTGATGGGCTAATTTGACTTGGAGAAGCATCGAATTGTGAACCGGCTTAATTGTCACTTGGGTTCCTTCCATACAACCTACCTAGGCATGACGATTAGTGATAACCCACAAGTATAGGGGATCACAACAGTTTTCGAGGGTAGAGTATTCAACCCAAATTTATTGATTCGACACAAGGGGAGCCGAAGAATATTCTCAAGTATTAGCAGCTGTGTTGTCAATTCAACCACACCTGGAAACTTAATATCTGCAGCAAAGTGTTTAGTAGCAAAGTAATATGATAGTAGTGGTAATGGTGGTAAAAGGTAACGGTAGCAAAAGTAATTTTTTGGTGTTTTGTAGTGATGATAACAATAGCAACAAAAAAGTAAATAAGCGAAGAACAATATATGGAGAGATCATAGGCAATGGATCGGTGATGGAGAATTATGCCAGATGCGGTTCATCATGTAACAATCATAACATAGGGTGACACAGAACTAGCTCCAATTCATCAATGTAATGTAGGCATGTATTCCGAATGTAGTCATACGTGCTTATGGAAAAGAACTTGCATGACATCTTTTGTCCTACCCTCCCGTGGCAGTGGGGTCCTATTGGAAACTAAGGGATATTAAGGCCTCCTTTTAATAGAGTACCGGCACAAAGCATTAACACATAGTGAATACATGAACTCCTCAAACTACGGTCATCACCGGGAGTGGTCCCGACTATTGTCACTTCGGGGTTGCCGGATCATAACACATAGTAGGTGACTATAGAGTTGCAAGATAGGATTAAGAACTCTCATATATTGATGAAAACATAATAGGTTCAGATCTGAAATCATGGCACTCGGGCCCTAGTGACAATCATTAAGCATAGCAAAGTCATAGCAACATCAATCTCAGAACATAGTGGATACTAGGGATCAAACGCTAACAAAACTAACTCGATTACATCACAAATCTCATCCAGCTTTAAATTTCAGAAAAAATCATATTTAAATTTCATGGCATTGAGAGAACTTTTATTTTCAGGGTATTTTTTATTGCATGGATAATTCAGAAAACAGACAGAAATTACTATTTTCTTTATTTAACATAAATAACAAAAAGTAAAAAGAGGGTACAGAGAGTTGTGTTTTCTAAATTCATCCATCTCATGCTCATCAAAAGGAATCCACTAACAAGGTTGATCAGGTCTTGTTAACAAACTCATTCCGAATAACATGGAACCAGAGAATTTTCGAATAACACTAGGTTACCTCAACGGGGATATGCACATCCCCAACAATAAGAATATCATATTTCTTCTTGACAGTAGGAAGAGGAAATTCAAAACCTCCAAAAATAATCGATGGAATTTTTCCAATAGAGTTTATACTATGAACTTGAGGTTGTTTCCTCGGAAAGTATACCGTATGCTCATTACCATTAACATGAAAAATGACATTGCCTTTGGTGCAATCAATAATAGCCCCTGCAGTATTCAAAAGGGGTCTTCCAAGAATAATAGACATACTATCGTCCTCGGGAATATCAAGAATAACAAAGTTCGTTAAAATAGTAACGTTTGCAACCATAACAGGCACATCCTCACAAATACCGATAGGTATAGCAGTTGATTTATCAGCCATTTGCAAAGATATTTCAGTAGGTGTCAACTTATTCAAATCAAGTCTATGATATAAAGAGAGAGGCATAACACTAACACCGGCTCCAAGATCACATAAAGCAATTTTAACATAGTTTCTTTTAATGGAGCATGGCATAGTTGGTACTCCGGGATCCCCAAGTTTCTTTGGTATTCCACCCTTAAAAGTATAATTAGCAAACATGGTGGAAATTTCAGCTTCCGTTATCTTTCTTTTACTTGTAACAATTTCTTTCATATATTTAGCATAAGGATTCATTTTAAGCATATCAGTCAAACGCATACGCAAAAAGATAGGTCTAATCATTTCAGCAAAGCACTCAAAATCCTCATCATCCTTTTTCTTGAATGGTTTAGGAGGAAAAGGTATGGGTTTCTGAACCCATGATTCTCTTTCTTTACCGTGCTTCCTAGCAACAAAGTCTCTCTTATCATAACGTTGATTCTTTGATTGTGGGTTATCAAGATCTACAGCAGGTTCAATCTCTACATCATTATCATTGCTAGGTTGGGCATCAACATGAACATCATCATTAACATTATTACTAGGTTCATGTTCATTACCAGATTGTGTTTCAGCATCAGAAATAGAAATATCATTGGGATTCTTAGGTGTGTCAATAACAGGTTCACTAGAAGCATGCAAAGTCCTACCATTTTTCTTTCTCTTCCTTTTAGAAGGACCAGGTGCATCAATATTATTTCTCTGAGAATCTTGCTTAAATCTCTTAGGATGGCCCTCAGGATACAAAGGTTCCTGAGTCATTTTACCACCTCTAGTCATAACTCTAATAGCATTATCATTCTTCTTATTATTTAATTCATTGAGAAAATCATTCTGAGCTTTAAGTACTTGTTCTACTTGAGTGGTAACCATAGAAGCATGTTTACTAATAAGTTTTAGTTCACCTTTAACATTAGCCATATAATCACCCAAGTGTTCAAGCATATCAGCATTGCATTTTAATTCTCTACCAAAATAAGCATTGAAGTTTTCTTGTTTAACCATAAAGTCATCAAACTCATCCAAGCACGGGCTAGAAAACTTAGTAAATGGGATTTCAGCTTTATCATATCTATAGAGAGAATTTACCTTTACTACCTATGTCGGGTTATCAAGACCATGTACTTCTTCAACAGGCGGTAAACTAAGACCATGTATTTTTCAATAGGAGGTAAATTCTTAACACCTTTAGCTTTAATACCTTTTTCTTTCATAGATTTCTTTGCCTCTTGCATATCTTCAGGACTGACAAATAGAATACCCCTTTTCTTCGGAGTTGGCTCAGGAGTTGGTTCAGGAATTGGATCAGGGATTGGATCAGGAAGTGTCCAATTATTTTCATTGGTCAACATATTATTCAATAGAATTTCAGCTTCGTCTGGTGTTCTTTCCCTGAAAACACAACCAGCACAACTATCCAGGTAGTCTCTGGAAGCATCGGTTAGTCCATTATAAAAGATATCATGTATTTCATTTTTCTTGAGAGGATGATCAGGCAAAGCATTAAGTAATTGGAGAAGCCTCCCCCAAGCTTGTGGGAGACTCTCTTCTTTAATTTTGCACAAAATTATATATTTCCCTTAAATCAGCTTGTTTCTTATGAGCGGGAAAATATTTAGCAGAGAAGTAATAAATCATATCCAGGGGACTATGCACACAACTAGGATCTAGAGAATTAAACCATATGTTAGCATCACCCTTTAATGAGTACGGAAATAATTTAAGGATATAATAATAGCGAGTTTTCTCATCATTAGTGATCAGGGTAGCTATATCATTTAATTTAGTAAGATGTGCCACAACAGTTTCAGATTCATAGCCATAGAGAGGATCAGATTCAACTAAAGTAATTATCTCAGGATCAACAGAGAAATCATAATCCTTATCAGTAACAAAGATAGGTGAAGTAGCATAAGCAGGATCATATTTCATTCTAGCAATCAAAGTTTTTTGTTTCAGCTTAGCTAATAGTTTCTTAAGATCACTCCTATCATTGCAAGCAAGAAAATCTCTAGCAGTTTCTTCATCCATAACATAGCCCTCAGGCACAATAGGTAATTCATATCTAGGGGGAGAGTCTTCATCATCACTTTCATCAATATTATCAGTTTCAATAATATCATTCTCTCCAGCCCTAGCAAGTTGTTCATCAAGAAATTCACCAAGTGGCACAGTAGTATCAAGCATAGAAGTAGTTTCATCATAAGTATCATGCATAGCATAAGTGACATCATCAATAACATGCGACATATCAGAATTAATAGCAAAAGTAGGTCTAGGTGTCGCAAGCTTACTCAAAACAGAAGGTGAATCAAGTGCAGAGCTAGATGGCAGTTCCTTATCTCCCCTCGTAGTTGAGGGATAAATTTTTGTTTTCGCGTCTTTCAAGTTCTTCATAATGATAAGCAGATATAAATCCCAAGTGACTCAAAGAATAGAGCTATGCTCCCCGGCAACGACGCCAGAAAATAGTCTTGATAAACCACAAGTATAGGGGATCACAACAGTTCTCGAGGGTGGAGTATTAAACCCAAATTTATTGATTCGACACAAGGGGAGCCAAAGAATATTCTCAAGTATTAGCAGCTGAGTTGTCAATTCAACCACACATGGAAACTTAATATCTGCAGCAAAGTGTTTAGTAGCAAAGTAATATGATAGTAGTGGTAATGGTGGTAAAAGCTAACGGTAGCAAAAGTAATTTTTTGGTGTTTTGTAGTGATGATAACAATAGCAACAGAAAAGTAAATAAGCGAACAACAATATATGGAGAGCTCATAGGCAATGGATCGGTGATGGAGAATTATGCCGGATGCGGTTAATCATGTAACAATCATAACATAGGGTGACACAGAACTAGCTCCAATTCATCAATGTAATGTAGGCATGTATTCTGAATATAGTCATACGTGCTTATGGAAAAGAACTTGCATGACATCTTTTGTCCTACCCTCCCGTGGAAGCGGGGTCCTATTGGAAACTAAGGGATATTAAGGCCTCCTTTTAATAGAGTACCGGAACAAAGCATTAACAGATAGTGAATACATGAACTCCTCAAACTACGGTCATCACCGGGAGTGGTCCTAACTATTGTCACTTCGGGGTTGCCGGATCATAACACATAGTAGGTGACTATAGAGTTGCAAGATAGGATTAAGAACTCTCATATATTGATGAAAACATAATAGGTTCAGATCTAAAATCATGGCACTCGGGCCCTAGTGACAAGCATTAAGCATAGCAAAGTCGTAGCAACATCAATCTTAGAACATAGTGGATACTAGGGATCAAACCCTAACAAAACTAACTTGATTACATGATAAATCTCATCCAACCCATCACCGTCCAGCAAGCCTACGATGGAATTACTCACACACAGCGGTGAGCATCATGAAATTGGTGATGGAGGAAGGTTGATGATGACGATGGCAACGGATTCCCCTCTCCAGAGCCCCGGACGGACTCCATATCAGCCCTCTTGAGAGAGTTTAGGGCTTGGCGGCGGCTCCGTATCGTAAAACGCGATGAATCCTTCTCCCTGGTTTTTTCCCCGAAAGTGAATATATGGAGTCAGGGTTGAGGTCGGTGGAGCGTCAGGAGGCCCACGAGGGAGGGGGCGCGCCCCCCACCCTCGTGGACAGGTGGAGCCCCCCTGACGTAGATCTTCCTTCCAGTATTTTTTATGTATTCCAAAATAATTCTCCGTTGATTTTCAGGTCATTCCGAGAACTTTTATTTCTGCACAAAAATAACACCATGGCAATTCTGCTGAAAACAACGTCAGTCCGGGTTAGTTCCATTTAAATCATGCAAGTTAGAGTCCAAAACAAGGGCAAAAGTGTTTGGAAAAGTAGATACGGCGGAGACGTATCAATTAGCGATTCCCATATCCTGGAAAGGGACCTTCGCCCGATGGTCACCAAGGTCCAACATACAATTGAACCGTGGCAGGGACGGTGGCATTCCAAAGCGGCGAGGGTGGTCCTCATTAAATCCTCCATGACTGTTGATACGTATCCGTCCTATCTATAATTTTTGATTTGTTCCATGCCAATATTATACAACTATCATATAATTTTGGCAACTTTTTATACTATTTTTGGAGACTAACATATTGATCTAGTGCCCAGTGCTAGTTCCTGTTTGTTGCATGTTTTTTGTTTCATAGAAAATCCATATCGAATGGGGTCCAAACGGGATAAAAGATGACGAAGATTTTTTTTGGAATATATGTGAATTTTGGGAAGTGGAATCAACGCGAGACGATGCCCGAGGGGCCCACGAGAGTGACGGCGCGCCCCAGGGGGTCAAGCGCGCCCTGAGCCCTTATGGCCACCCCATAAGGTGGTTGGTGCCCTACTTTTGCCGCAAGAAAGCCAATATTCGGATAGAAATAGTGTTAAAATTTCAGCCCAATAGGAGATACGGATCTCCGGGAATATAAGAAACGGTGAAAGACCAGAATCTGAAACGCAAAAGCAGAGAGAGACAGAGAGACAGATCCAATCTCCGAGGGGCTCTCGCCCCTCCGCCACCATGGAGGCCATGGACCAGAGTGGAAAACCTTCTCCCATCTAGGGAGAAGGTCAAGTAAGAATGAGAAGAAGGGGGCCCTCTCACCCTCTCTTCCGGTGGCGCCGAAACACCGCCGGGGCCATCATTGTCACAACGATCTATACCAACACCTCCGTCATCTTCACCAACATCTTCATCACCTTCCCCCATCTATCTACAGCGGTCCACTCTCCCGCAACCCACTGTACCCTCTACCTGAACATGGTGCTTTATGCTTCATATTGTTATCCAATGATGTGTTGCCATCCTATGATGTGTGAGTAGATTTTCGTTGTCCTGTCGGTAATTGGTGAATTGCTATGATTGGTTTAATTTACTTGTGGTTATGTTGCTGTCCTTTGGTGCCCATCATATGAGCGCGCGTGTGGATCACACCATAGGGTTAGTTGTATGTTGATAGGACTATGTATTGGAGGGCAAGAGTGACAGAAGCTTCAACCTAGCATAGAAATTGATGCATATGGGATTGAAGGGGGACCAATATATCTTATTGTTATGGTTGGGTTTTACCTTAATGAGCGTTAGTAGTTGCAGATGCTTGCTAATAGTTCCAATCATAAGTGCATAGAATTCCAAGTCAGGGATGACATGCTAGAAGTGGCCTCTCCCACATAAAACTTGCTATCGGTCTAGTAAAGTAGTCAATTGCTTAGGGACAATTTCGCAACTCCTACCACCACTTTTCCACACTCGCTATACTAACTTTATTGCTTATTTACCTAAAACAGCCCCTAGTTTTTATTTACATGCTCTTTATATTCTTTCAAACATATCCCGTTACACCTACAAAGTACTTCTAGTTTTATACTTGTTCTAGGTAAAGCAAACGTTAAGCATGCGTAGAGTTGTATTAGTGGTCGATAAAACTTGAGGGAATATTTGCTCCACCTTTAGATCCTCGTTGGGTTTGACACTCTTACTTATCGAAAGAGGCTACAATTGATCCCCTATACTTGTGGGTTATCAAGACCTTTTTCTGGCGCCGTTGCCGGGGAGTCATAGCGTGGGGTGAATATTCTCGCGTGTGCTTGTTTGCTTTATCACTAAGTAATTTTTATTTGCTGTTCTAAGTTGTTCTCTATCTTTAGTTATGGATATGGAACACGAAATACCAACAAAATTAGGTTTACTTGCTACTCATGGAGATGGGGAACCTCCTAAAGCCCTCGATGCTCATTATGTGAAAGATATTATGCACTACTTTAATAATCTTGAGAAAATCCCATTCAATTATGTAATGGGAGACACGTTGGATCAACGTGAATACTTTAGGGATTATCGCTTGACTCAAAAAGGGAAATTATTATGGGATCAAATTTATATGTTGCATTGGTATGCTCGGCAACTATGCTTGAGATATGATTATACTTGTTGCTCTAGGATGAAGGCTCCACACCTTCCCTTTTCATGCAATTTTAATGATAAACCTTAGCTTCTTATGCTAATGGTATATATGATTACTATGATGTGGAACGAATAGAAGAATTTGTTGCTTTTAAGGGTGCTTGTGAAATTGAATCTTTGTTTAAAGAGTTTATAGACCTGAAAATTTAGCTATCCTTAAATATTTCTATGAGAATTATAAATACAATTATGATATTGATGAATTTATTGAGAAAGTCTCCGCTGTCCGAGAAGAGACTAATATTTTGTAGGAGTCTATGGAAGAAGGAATTGATGAAACTGTGGGCTCATTGGATGAAAAAGATGATGACAAGAGCGAAGAACAAAAGGAGGAAGAGCGGATTAGCTACCCGTGCCCACCTTCTAATGAGATAAACTCTTCAACTCATACATTATTTAATGTCCCTTCATTCCTACCGAAGGATGAATGCCATGATAATTGCTATGATCCCGTTGATTCATTTGAAATATCCCTTTTTGACGAACTTGATGCTTGCTATTCTTGTGGCCAAGATGCCAATATGAATTATGCTTATGGAGATGAACTTGCTATAGTTCCTTATGTTAATCATGAAGTTGTTGCTATTGCACCCACGCATGATAGTCCGATTATCTTTTTGAATTCTCCCGACTACACTATATCGGAGAAGTTTGCCCTTATTAAGGATTATATTGATGGGTTGTGTTTTACTACCACACATGATGATTTTGATGAATATAATATGCATGTGCTTTCTGCTCCTACTTGCAATTATTATGAGAGAGGAACTACATCTCCGCCTCTCTATGTTTCCAACACAATAAAATTGCAAGAAACTTCTTATGCTATGCATTTGCCCTTACTTGATGTTCATGAATTATTCTTGTATGACATGCCGATGCATATGAAGAGAGTTAGACTTCGTCATTTCTTGACATATGTTGCTTTGTGCTCACTACTAAATTCTAAATCATTGTTGATTCAAATTGGCTTTGATATACCTTGGGATCCGGGTGGATCCATTACTTGAACACTATATGCCTAGCTTAATGGCTTTAAAGAAAGCGCTACCAGGGAGACAACCCGGAAGTTTTAGAGATTCATTTATTTCTTTTGTGTGCTTTTATAAAGTTTAAAAATAAAAATAATGTGCCAAGATTTGCCTTTAGGATGTTTACATTGCTTGTTGGTTTGCGCGGTGCAAAACAGAAACTTTGGCTGTTGTGCGCGATTTTACATTTTTTAGTCAAACGGTTCTGAAACTTTTTGCACTGTATTCCTATACAAATTGTTTAATTTTCCTAATTTTTTCAGAATTTTTGGAGTACCAGAAGTATGGTGAATGTTCAGATTACTGCAGACTATCCTGTTTAAGATAGATTCTGTTTTTGATGCATAGTTTGCTTGTTTTGATGAAACTATTGATTTCTATCAGTGGATTAAGACATGGAAAAGTTATATTACAGTAGATACAATTAAAAAACAAAATATGAATTGGTTTGCAATAGTACTTAGAGTAGTGATTTGCTTTATTATACTATTGGATCTTACCGAGCTTTCTGTTGAGTTTTGTGTGGATGAAGTGTTCGAAAATTGAGGAGGTCTCGATGCGAGGAGAAGGAGGAGAGGCAAGAGCTCAAGCTTGGGGATTCCCAGGGCACCCAAAGTAAATATTCAAGGAGAGTCAAGCGTCTAAGCTTGGGGATGCCCCGGAAGGCATCCCATCTTTCTTCAACAAGTATTGGTATGCTTTCGGATTCGTTTCGTTCATGCGATATGTGCAAATCTTGGAGCGTCTTTTGCATTTAGTTTTCACTTTTCTTTGATGCACCATGCTGGTATGAGATATTCCATGGTTTATTTATAGAATGCTCATTACACTTCACTTATATCTTTTGAGCATGCCTTTATAGAACGCTTCATGTGCTTCACTTACATCATTTGAAGTTTGGATTGTCCGTTTCTCTTCACATAGAAAACCGCCATTTGTAGAATGCTCTTTTGATTCACTTATATTTGTTTGAGCGTGGGCATATATTTTGTAGAAATAATTAAACTCTCTTGCTTCACTTATATCTATTTAGCGAGATGATAGGAAGTGGTCATTTACATGGTTAGTCATAAAATCCTACATAAAACTTGTAGATCACTGAATATGATATGTTTGATTCCCTGCAATAGTTTTGCGATATAAAGATGGTGACATTAGAGTCATGCTAATGGGTAGTTGTGGATTGTAGAAATACTTGTGTTGAAGTTTGTGATTCCCGTAGCATGCACGTATGGTGAACCGTTATGTAACGAAGTTGGAGCATGAGGTATTTATTGATTGTCTTCCTTATGAGTGGCGGTCGGGGACGAGCGATGGTCTTTTCCTACCAATCTATCCCCCTAGGAGCATGTGCGTAGTACTTTGTTTCGATGACTAATAGATTTTTGCAATAAGTATGTGAGTTCTTTATGACTAATGTTGAGTCCATGGATTATACGCACTCTCACCCTTCCATCATTGCTGGCCTCTTCGGTACCGTGCATTGCCCTTTCTCACCTTGAGAGTCGGTGCAAACTTCGCTGGTGCATCCAAACCCCGTGACATGATACAATCTATCACACATAAGCCTCCTTATATCTTCCTCAAAACAGCCACCATACCTATCTACCATGGCATTTCCATAGCCATTCCGAGATATATTGCCATGCAACTTCCATCATCTTCATATACATGACTTGAGCATCATTGTCATATTTCTTTGCATTATCGTAAGATAGCTAGCATGATGTTTTCATGGCTTGTCTATTTTTTGATGTCATTTCTATGCTAGATCATTGCACATCCCGGTACACCGCCGGAGGCATTCATATAGACTCATATGATTGTTCTAGTATCGACTTGTAATATTGAGTTGTAAGTAAATAAAAGTGTGATGATCATCATTATTAGAACATTGTCCCATGTGAGGTTATCAAAATAAAAGTGGCCAGAGAAGCCCCCCCCCAAAAAAAAGAGAGAAAGAGGCCAAAGAAGCCTACAAAAAAGAAAAAAAGAAAAAATGAGAGAAAAGAGAGAAGGGACAATGTTATTATCCTTTTACCACACTTGTGCTTCAGAGTAGCACCATGTTCTTCATATAGAGAGCCTCCTGGGTTATCACTTTCATAAACTAGTGGGAATTTTCATTATAGAACTTGGCTTGTATATTCCAACGATGGGCTTCCTCAAGTGCCCTAGGTCTTCATGAGCAAGCAAGTTGGATGCACACCCACTTAGTTTCAATTTGAGCTTTCATACACTTACAACTCTAGTGCATCTGTTGCATGGCAATCCCTACTCCTCACATTGACATCAATTGATGGGCATCTCCATAGCCCATTGATTAGCCGCGTTGATGTGAGACTTTCTCCCTTTTGTCTTCTCCACACAACCTCCACCATCATATTCTATTCCACCTATACTGCTATATCCATGGATCACGCTCATGTATTGCGTGAAAGTTGAAAAGGTTTCAGAACATCAAAAGTATGAAACAATTGCTTGGCTTGTCATCGGGGTTGTGCAAGATTTGAATGCTTTGTGTGGTGAAGATGGAGCATAGACATGATAGGGATAACTTTGTAGGGATAACTTTCTTTGGCCATGTTATTTTGAAAATACATGATAGCTTTATTAGTATGCTTGAAGTACTATTGTCTTAATGTCAAATGATAGACTATTGCTTTGAATCACTCGTGTCTTAATATTCATGCCATGATTGGATTACATGATCAAGATTATGCTAGGTAGCATTCCACATAAAAATTATCTTTTTTATCATTTACCTACTCGAGGACAAGAAGGAATTAAGCTTGGGGATGCTGACACGTCTCCGTCGTATCTATAATTTTTGATTGTTCCATGCCAATATTATACAACTTTCATATACTTTTGGCAACTTTTTATTCTATTTTTGGGGACTAACATATTGATCCAGTGCCCACAGCTAGTTCTTGTTTGTTGCATGTTTTTTGTTTCACAGAAAATCCATATCAAACGGAGTCCAAACGGGATTAAAACTGACGAAGATTTTTTGGAATATATGTGAATTTTGGGAAGTGGAATCAACGCGAGACGATGCCCGAGGGGCCCATGAGGGTGAGGGGCATGCCCCAGGGGATCAGGCGCAAGAAAGCCAATATCCGGAAAGAAATTGTGTTAAAATTTCAGCCCAATCGGATTTACGGATCTCCGAGAATATAAGAAACGGTGAAGGGCTAGAATCTGAAACGCAGAAAAGAGAGAGACAGAGAGGCAGATCCAATCTCGGAGGGGCTCTCGCCCCTCCGCCGCCATGGAGGCCCTGGAACAGAGGGGAAACCCTTCTCCCATCAAGGGAGAAGGTCAAGGAAGAAGAAGAAGAAGAAGGGGGGCCCTCTCCCCGTCTCTTCGGTGGTGCCGGAACGCCGCCGGGTCCTTCATTGTCACAATGATCTACACCAACACCTCCGCCATCTTCACCAACATCTTCATCACCTTCCCCCATCTATATACAGTGGTCCACTCTCTCGCAACCCGATGTACCCTCTACTTGAACATGGTGCTTTATGCTTCATATTATTATCCAATGATATGTTGCCATCCTATGATGTCTGAGTAGATTTTCGTTGTCTTATCGGTAATTGGTGAATTGCTATGATTGGTTTAATATTCTTGTTGTTATGTTGCTGTCCTTTGGTGCCCATCATATGAGTGCGCACGTGGATCACACCATAGGGTTAGTTGTATGTTGATAGAACTATGTATTGGAGGGCAAGAGTGACGGAAGCTTCAACCTAGCATAGAAATTGATGCATACGGGATTGAATGGGGACCAATATATCTTAATGTTATGGTTGGGTTTTACCTTAATGAACGTTAGTAGTTGCGGATGCTTGCTAATAGTTCCAATCATAAGTGCATAGAATTCCAAGTCAGGGATGGCATGCTAGCAGTGGCCTCTCCCACATAAAACTTGCTATCGGTCTAGTAAAGTAGTCAATTGCTTAGGGACAATTTCGCAACTCCTACCACCACTTTTCCACACTCGCTATACTAACTTTATTGCTTCTTTACCTAAAATAGCCCCTAGTTTTTATTTACATGCTCTTTATATTCTTTCAAACCTATCTCGTTACACCTACAAAGTACTTCTAGTTTTATACTTGTTCTAGGTAAAGCGAACGTCAAGCGTGCGTAGAGTTGTATCGGTGGTCGATAAAAGTTGAGGGAATATTTGTTCTACCTTTAGCTCCTCGTTGGGTTTGACACTCTTACTTATCGAAAGAGGCTACAATTGATCCCCTATACTTATGGGTTATCAACTGCTACTTCTTGAGCTTGCATTGGTTTTTCCCTTGAAGAGGAAAGGGTGATGCAACAAAGTAGAGATAAGTATTTCCCTCAGTTTGAGAACAGAGGTATCAATCCAGTAGGAGGAATACACAAGTCACCAATGGTTGCACCTACACAAACAAACAAATACTTGCACCCAACGCGATAAAGTGGTTGTCAATCCCTTCACGGTTACTTGCAAGGATGAGATTTGATAGAGATAGGTATAAAAGATAAATAAAAGTGCAAAATAAAGTAAAGGTAAATAAACTATAGCAAGGTATTTATGGATTTTTGGTTTTGTAGATCTTAAAATAATATGATAAAAGATAGACCTGGGGCCATAGTTTTCACTAGACGCTTCTCTCTTGAAAGAACACATATGATGAGTAAACAGATTACTATTCAGCAATTGATAGAAAAGGGCAAAGTTATGATGATATCTAAGGAAATGATCATGAATATATGCATCATGTCTGTGACAAGTAGACTGACTCCTACCTGCATCTACTAATATTACTTGATACGTCTCCAAAGTATCTATAATTTTTTATTGTTCCATGCTATTATATTATCTGTTTTGGATGTTTAATGGGCTTTAATATGCACTTTTATATTATTTTTGGGACTAACCTATTAACCAAAGGCCCAGTGCAAATTGTTGTTTTGGCCTATTTCCATGTTTCGCAGAAAAGGAATATCAAATGGAATCCATACGGAACGAGACCTTCACGAGGATCTTTCTTGGAACAAACGCAATCCAGGAGACTTGGAGTACAAGTCTGGAAGTCCGAGAAGCTTCCACGAGGCATGGAGGCGTGCCCAGGGGGGTAGGCATGCCCCCACCCTCTTGGGCCCCACGGAGCTCCACCGACGTACTTCTTTCATCTATATATACCCATGTACCCTAAAAACATCCAGGAGAGCCACGAAACCACTTTTCCACCGCCACAACCTTCTGTACCCATGAGATCCCATCTAAGGCCTTTTCCGGCGATCTTCCAGAGGGGGATTCGATCATGAAGGGCTTCTACATCAACACCATAGCCTCTCTGATGATGTGTGAGTAGTTTACCACAGACCTTCGGGTCCATAGTTATTAGCTAGATGGCTTGTTCTCTCTCTTTGGTTCTCAATACAAATTTCTCCCCGATGTTCTTGGAGATCTATTCGATGTAATACTCTTTTGCATTGTGTTTGCCGAGATCTGATGAATTGTGCGTTCATGAATTTGATTATCTATGAATATTATTTGGTTCTTCTCTTAATTCTTATATGCATTATTTGATATCTTTGCAAGTCTCTTCGAATTATTGGTTTAGTTTGGCCTACTAGATTGATCTTTCTTGCAATGGGAGAAGTGCTTAGCTTTGGGTTCAATCTTGCGGTGTCCTTTCCCAGTGACAGCAGGGGCAGCAAGGCACGTATTGTATTGTTGCCATCGAGGATAAAAAGATGGGGTTTATATCATATTGCTTGAGTTTATCCCTCTACATCATGTCATCTTGCCTAATGTGTTACTATGTTCTTATGAACTTAATACTCTAGATGCATGTTGGATAACGGTCGATGTGTGGAGTAATAGTAGTAGATGCAGAATAGTTTCGGTCTACTTGACACAGACATGATGCCTATATTCATGATCATTGCCTTAGATATCATCATAACTATGCGCTTTTCTACCAATTGCTCGGCAGTAATTTGTTCACCCACCGTAATATATGCTATCATGAGATAAGCCACTAGTGAAACCTATGGCCCCCGGGTCTACTTTACATCATATAAGTTTCCGATCTATAATTCTAGTTTACTATTTATTTTGCAATCTTTATTTTCCAATATATACAACAAAAATACCAAAAATATTTATCTTATTATCTTTATCATATCTCACTTTTGAAGTGGTCGTGAAGGGATTGACAACTGTAGCGACACGACCTCAGATGGTCAAGTCTCAGTGCTTCAGTGTCATCCCTGGATCGGTAATGCTGACACACACAGTACTCGAAGGATTTATAACAGAGTAGCAATCACACACTTATTACATTGAATGTCTCGAAAGAGAACTTATTACAATAAATATGGCTTAAGGCCATCTAAGTAAGATAAGAGCGGAAGACTTGGAAGATAAAGTGAGTCCATCAACTCCCAACGGCATAGCAGAGTGCACGACAACCGACCTATGGCACCTTACTCGTTGTCTGAAAAGTCTGCAATAAGATATGTTGCAGCCCGAAAATGGGTCAGCACATGGAATATGCTGGCATAGTAACACAGTAGAGCAGAGAAGAGATAAATGCTATCACTACATGCATATATGGCTGGTGGAGGCTCTATGGTTACAATGTTTTTGCGAAGAGCCAATTTTTCCCTACAACAAAGGAATATATTTTATTTAATTATCATGGTAGTTGAAACAACATTGAGAATGGTACCCCCATCTCAATCCCAATTAAAAGTAATAATCAACCCAAAAAATTAAGTTAAAGTGATGAGATCCATATGATAATCCAAGAACTAGATACTCAAGATGTCCATAACCAGGGACACGGCTAACCATGATTAGTTTGTACACTCTGTAGAGGTTTGTGCACTTTTCCCCACAATACTCGATCTCCTCCATTGGATTTCTCGCACTACATAGTGTTTGAGAAACAGATGACCGAGACACAGTCTTTCAGAAGCATTAACTCTAACTCCGGGTAGATTGTACCAACCTACATCCCCTACATCTGCTAGTCTACCACTAGAAGAGGTCATGCAACTTACTCCACTATGCTAGAGCCCATAATAGCTTGTGGCTGCACACAGAAGTTTCTAGCATGAATAATCTTACGATCCCTTTGAGCCTGGGTGGCGGACCATAGGAGGATCACACGGTATAACCCCGGGATCTCCTAGGACAATAGTGGTATAACCCCAAGTGCCCACAAGCAATCCACCCAGATGTGTATTAAAGTTGCCACCTTAAGTTGAACCATTAATTAACAATCTCACATCTGTCATGGATATTCTCAAACCCAATCCACATCTACGAGCATAGCATGGCAATAAGCATAACGTAGTAGTAACTCCCAAGGGTTTGATAATAAACAAGGCAATAGGTTCTACCTCATCAACTACTTCCCAAACCCACATGTTAAGAGATCCTACTCATGCAATGTGTGAGGGTTGAAACTAATGCATAAAACTGGGTAAATAAAGGGGTATGATCAATGTGTTACGTGCCTTGCTGACGTTTTGCAAATTCTAAAGACTCGTAGTAGCATGCTTCGCGCTCCAGGTATTCTATCACAAACAAACAATAGCATACATAAGCAATCAAGCAAAGATGCAAGGGTAAAACTCAAATAAGAAGATCTAACCAGAAAGTTCAACTGAAGAACTCCGGTTTGCAAAAAGAATCAAATCAAACGGAGCAACGAAACTCAAACTACGAAAGAAACAAGATCTGATTACTAATCTGGACTAAAGTCAAATTTTACAATAACAAAATCTTGTTCAAGTTGGTTAAACAGAAAGAGGGCTTCGAGATGAAGACCTAGGCGCTTGTTTCACCTGATTTGGATAAATGAGCGAAAAGATAAACTAAAACGAAGATTAGGGCAGAAATCGCGATCGAAAATAATCGCGGAAAAACCCTGGAAAAAAATGAGACGAACAGGCTAACGAACATTCGTTCGCTGTCTGCGGCTAACTGACAAACAGCGTTCGTTAAAACGAACGTACGGACGAACGTCCTCTATTTAACTAGACCGGAGAAATACCGAACAAAAACTGATCTAGAAAAATAAAACCGATCTAGGGTTTTTAGAAAAAAACCGGGGTTAACCGAAGAAAACCGACCGGTCAACAGTCAACGGCGGCGGCTCGGCGAGATCCGGCGACAGCGGCGGCGGCGGATCCGGCGACGGCGGCGCGAGCGGGCGGCATGGGCGGCTATGGTTTGGCGTGCGGCGGCGCGAGCTGGGCCTCGGGGGGGTCGCGGGCTGCGGCTTATAAAGCCCCTGGGAGGACGGGCTCCGGCTCGGGCACAGCCCGGTAGGTCGGTGACTTTCTAAAAAAAATCCTGACGTGGAAAAACAAATAAAAGAAACACTAAATGGAGTCCAAAAATCCTGAAATAAATTTTCACGGTCCTCTAATAATATTGCGGACAAAGTGAACATTTATTTGGGCCTCTAATGCAATTTTGAAAAACGCATATTTTTCCTAGTTCAAATAAAATAGCCACAAAAAAACCAAATAAAATTACTTATTTGATTTTAATATTTTTCCTCTAATATTTCATTTATTTTGGAGAAGTCATATTATTCTCCTCTCATATATTTTAATTAGAAATATTTTCGGAGAGGAAAAATAATTAAAACCAAATGATCCTCTTTTCAAAATTTGAGAAAACTAAAATATGAAAATAAAGAAATTCCCAACTCTCTCTGTGGGTCCTTGAGTTGCTTAGAATTTCAAGAATTCGCGAAATGAAATGCGATAAAATATGATATGCATGAATGACCTATGTATAACATTCCAAATTGAAAATTTGGGATGTTGCAAACCTACCCCCCTTAAAATATATCTCGCCCTCGAGATTCAGGTTGGCTAGAAAATAGGTGTGGATGGTCTTTGCGTAGATCATCCTCTCGCTCCCACCACTACTAGAAAAAGGGCTATAGATGGGATTGACACTAATGGCGCACCAGACAAGCGGTGCGCCATTAGTATATACTAATGGCGCACCACCTTCTGATACACCATTAGAGCTGAAACTACTAATGGCGCACTTGGCCCAGGGTGCGCCATTAGTATCAAAAAATTTTTTTGAACTAGTGCGCCTGTCCAAACATACTAATGGCGCATCCAGACATAGTGCGCCATTACTAGTTGTAACTAGTAATGGTGCACCTGTCGGAAAGTGCGCCACTAATGTTGTTTTCTTATTCCTTTTTTTGCAAAACTACTAATGGCGCACTGTTCGACCGTGCGCCATTACTAGTTTAAACTAGTAATGGCGCACTGTGGAACAGTGGGCCATTAGTATGTTTTTTTTTGCAAAACTACTAATGGCGCACCACCAGAAGGTGCACCATTAGTAACCTGGATTACTAATGGCGCATTTAGAGTTGGTGCGCCATTAGTAAGTGGGCAGCAACAAGATATTTTGGACAGCCTCTCCTACCCACACTCACTTTCTCCCCACTTCATTCTCTCCACCTCCTCCTTGTCTCAGGTGCCTCCTCTTTTTCACCTCATTTGCACCATAGATTCATTCAATTTAAGTGGTTAAATTACCTTGTTTTGATAGGTAAGTAAGGGGGGAAGCTATATTTATGTTGTTCTCCCTACAACAATGTGCACATGCACTTTTTATGGCCTAGCTAGATCTATGTATGTTCGTGGTGTTGCATATGTTTGTGGTGTTGCATATGTGTTTGTGTTTGGAGGTGTACCGGTATTTGAAATGCGATAGTTGCCAATATTTTGCCGGAATGTTGATTCATTTCCGTTTCGGCAAGAATTTTGGCATTAAGCATTCTTTTTGGTCCTATTTTTTGGGAAAGTCATGCCAAATTTTTTCTTGGTTCTAAAATATCGTTTTGCTCTACCCCGCAGGCGACCATGGTCCGCACGATGACCGAAGGCATCGTGAATAGGTTTTTGAGGTCCGCGAAGGCCGAGATGCTTCAAAAGAACGAGACGGAGATAAGATGTCCGTGTCGAAGATGCAAGCTGAAGAGCCTTATTGCGGACCCGGAATCCGGGCAGGTGCGGGACCACCTGCTCTTGCGTGGTTTCATGGATGGCTATCGGTGGCAAGGTGATGAAGATGACTACGAAGTCGTCCATGGGGGCGGGCAAGAAATGAGGAAGGGTAGCAAGACAACCACCGCGGCTCGGGCGGGCGAGAAGACAAAGAATCCCCAGGAGATGATCACGATGGTGATGCTGTACACAGTCATCATGTAGAAGATGCAGGACATGATGATGAGGAAGATGCCGGAGCAGACGACAGGCATGATCATGAAGATGATGATGCCGGCGGAGCAGACGATGCTGGACCATCGATGGGCTGGGTGCAGGACCCTCATATTCAAGAGCTGCTTCTCAAGCAGACGGATAACGCAAGAGCTGCCGCCCGAGAGAAAGCCAAGATGGATCAACTTGAGTTAGACGTGGTTACTCCATTGTATGAAGGATGCAGGCCCGAGGATACCCGCCTGAAAGTAACGCTCATGGCTCTGGAGATGAAGGTAAAACACAAAATGACCGACGCATGCTTCGACGAGAACATGTCATTCTGGCACGAACGTCTTCCCAAGGGGAACAAGTGCCCGACCAGTTTGGAGGAGGCGAAGAAAATCGTGTGTCCTCTGGATTTACCGCATGTGAAATACCATGTGTGCATGAACAATTGCATCATTTATCGGGACGAGCATGCGGCGTCTACCATATGTCCGGTGTGCGGCGTCACTCGATACAAGAAGAGGAAGAAAGCTCCTCGAAAAGTGGTGTGGTACTTTCCGATCACTCCTCGTCTGCAGCGGTATTTCGTGGACCCTAAGGTAGCAAAGCTCCTGCGTTGGCATGCGGATAGGGAGGAGAAGAAGCGAGAAGATGACGCAAATGATCCGGAGATAGATAAAAAAGACAAGATGCTGAGTCACCCTAAGGATGCGAGCCAGTGGCAAGAGTTGAACTTCGAAGACCTAGAATTTGGGAACGATCCAAGGAACATCGTGCTGGGCGCGAGCACCGATGGAGTCAATCTGTTTGGCAGCTAGAGAAGCACACATAGCACCTGGCCTGTGTTTGTGTGGATGTACAACCTTCCCCCCTGGTTGTGCATGAAGAGGAAGTACATTCACATGAGTATTCTAATTGAAGGACCGAAACAACCAGGGAACGACATCAATCTGTATCTGGGGCTGCTGAAAGAGGAGCTTGACACGCTGTGGAAAACGCCAGCCAATACGTGGGACGCCGCAGAGAAAGAATATTTCCCTATGAGAGCCACACTGCTCACGACGGTGCACGACTATCTCGGTTACGGATATGTCGCGGGGCAGGTGGTCCACGGATTTTCTGGATGCGTGAGGTGCATGGATGACACAACGTATCGCCAGCTAGATAGAGATCCCGGGTCTTCGAAAACTGTGTTCATGGGACATCGAAGGTGGCTTCACGACGATGACCCGTGGAGAAAACGCAAGGATCTGTTCGATGGTGAAACCGAACCCCGAGGACGCCCGCGTACGAGGAGCGGCGAGGAAATAGACGAGCTGTTGAAAAATTGGAAAGATTGCCCACTGCCGGGAAAGAAGCAAAAGGCGCCAGAGCCGGGAAAGAAGGGAAAGGCGCCAGAGCTGGGAAAGAAGCGAAAGGCACCAGAGCCGCTGGTGAAGGTATGGAAAACGAGGTCTGTTTTCTGGGACTTGCCGTACTGGAAGATCCACCGTGTGCCTCACAGCCTTGATGTAATGCATATCACGAAGAACGCGTGCGAGAGTCTGCTTGGTACCCTGCTCAACATGCCAGAGAGGACCAAAGATGGGCCGAAAGCAAGGGCAGACTTGAAATCAATGGGCATCAGGCAGGAGCTTCACGCTATATATGATGATGATGATGATGATGATGATGATGATGATGAGGCGAAGCTAGACACGGAAAGTCATCGCAAAGGCAAAAAGGCCAAGAAGACCGGAAATGACTAACCTCCCGCGTGCTTCACTCTAAGTCAGGAGGAGATCGAGCAGTTTTTCACCTGCCTCCTAGGAGTAAAACTTCCTTACGGTTACGCGGGGAAGATAAGCAGATACCTAGACCCAGCGAAGCAGAAGTTCAGCGGGATGAAGTCTCACGACTGTCACATGCTGATGACGCAGATACTTCCAGTTGCAATCCATGGGATCATGGACGCGCACGTCCGTGAAACGCTATTTGGCCTATGCAACTTTTTCGACGTCATCTCTCGGAAGTCTGTTGGCGTGAGGCAACTCAGAAGGCTACAGGAAGAGATCGTGGTGATACTATGCGAGCTTGAGATGTACTTCCCGCCCGCATTCTTCGACGTTATGGTGCATCTGCTGGTCCATATCGTGGACGATATCATCCAACTCGGGCCGACGTTCCTGCACAGCATGATGCCGTTCGAAAGGATGAATGGTGTCATCAAAGGATACATTCGCAACATGTCACGTCCACAGGGAAGCATAGCCAGGGGCTTTCTGACCGAAGAGTGCATCTCCTACTGCACGAATTATCTAGGCATCGAGAACCCCGTTGGTCTGCCCGTCAATAGGCACCTCGGTAGGCTCGCTGGATGGGGTCACCGTGAGGGTCGCCGCGAAATGTATGTCGACTTCGAGGGTCGACTCGCCGACTTTGAAAGAGCAAACCTAGTCGCGCTACAACACAGAGACGTGGTCGATCCTTGGGTGGTAGAGCACAAAACCTTTATTAAGAAGACATACAATGACCGAGGCCAACAGAGGACGGACGGAGATATACTCAAAGAGCACAACTCATGTTTCACGCGTTGGTTCAAGCAGAAGCATCTATCGTACCCTTTACATGACGATTCTTCTGCGGAAGAACAACTCATATTCGCCTTGTCACAGGGCGCCGAGCACAACCTGATGACCTATGAGGCGTACGATATCAACGGCTACACATTCTACACCGAGGCCAAGGACATGAAGAGCGATGGTTATCAGAACTCCGGGGTAACGATGGAATCCTACACCGGTAACGACAAGGACAGATACTACGGAAGGATCGAGGAGATCTGGGAGCTGAGCTACGCTGGAGAGAAGGTCCCGATGTTCCGTGTCAGATGGGCGAAGAGCGTCCTAAAAGAAGACCGGTATTTCACCACCATGGTTATACCCGAAGCCAAATCCAAGACCGCAGGCGCAAACGTCACCGCGAAAAATGAGCCATGGGTACTGGCTTCCCAAGTGGACCAATGCTTCTTCATTACCAACCCGTCAAAGCCCAGTCGTGTTGTCGTGAGGAGAGGTAAAAGGAAGATCATCGAAATGGATGGAGTAGCCAATGAGCAAGACTTCGACAAGTACGGCGACCCGAGGATCGAACATGATGACGATGATGAAGTAGCAGCATACACCACAAGAAGAAGCAGGACCACCGTACCTGACGGACGTCCGTTCCACAGAAGAACTCCATTTGCGAAAAAGAAGGGCAAGAAGATTGTGAACAGATAGCTAGCTAAGATCGATTGTATTTAAATCATAGCCTTCATTTCTCGATTGTATTTCATGGGCACTTTTTGAACTATCATGAATATTTTTAAATTTCATGGACACTCGATCTCGATCCCCCTCCATCTCGATCGCTATCCCACCTCGCCAGATCCGGTCCCCCTCGCCGCCGAGCACCCCCCGGTCCACCGGCCGCCACCGCCGACCCCCCGTACCCTCGATTCCCCTACTCAAGCGCCGCCGCCGACCCCCCGCACCTCGCGCACCCTCCCTCGCTCCACCGGCATTACTGTTTGATGATATTTTTAAAAAAAATTATTACTGTCTTATAAAAAAATATTACTGTTCCAGTAGCCATCTTATAAAAAAAATTATTACTGTCTTATAAAAGATTTATTACTATCTTATAAAACAAGTTTGAACATATTTAAACACAAATACTAATGGCGCACCGTGGTGAGGTGCGCCATTAGTATGGATGTACTTATGGCGCACCAGGGTGAGGTGCGCCATTAGTATGGATGTACTTATGGCGCACCGAGGGGTGATGCGCCATTAGTATTGTGCCGCCCCCATCCATATTTCCACCCCGGCCCAAACCTATCCCCTCTCTCTCCCTCGCCCTCGCCCTCGATCCCCTTCTCCTCTCCTCTCCCGACGCCCCCGCCCCGCCGCCTCGACGCCGCCCCGACGCCGCCTCGACCCCGCCGCGACGTCTCCAACCACCGCCGCCTGAGGCCCCGATGTCGGCGCCGCTCTCCCCGTCGCCCCACCTTGTTGGACGCCATCGCCCCGCCGCCCTCATCGCCGGCGGCCCGGACACCGCCCCGTCCACACCACCGTCGGCGGAGCACCACCACCACCCGGACCTCGTCGCCTCCTCCCCTGCGTCGTCGTCGTCCCCGACATCCTCCCTGCGCACCACTGCCCTATCCCTACGGCCACCGTGAGCTCCCCCTCCTCCTCTCCCCCTCTCCCCCTCGCGCGCACGCGCTTACGTCGTTTAGCACATTAGGGTAATGCACCCCCATCCTCCCTCCCTCCTCCGGATATGTTCTTCTTAGTTATCTGAATCTATTCAAGTCTGAAACTGTTAGTGTGAGGTGTCTGCAACTGTTGCAATCTTGTTGATAAGTAAAAGATGATCTGAACTTGAAACCCCAAATCACATGATTCACAATTAGATGATCTGAATCTATTAAGAAGTTTTAGACAATGGTATGATTGCTGAGTTGGACCGACCAGGACAGATTGTTCATGATTAGTATATCCCCAAGTTCAACTGTTGCTAACTTCCTAGCTATAGTTCTTGATACATACTTAGAATTGGTCCACTGATTATCTAGGTTTGATGCACCGTATTTGTCCCAAGGTTGTCGATGGTTTTCACCAATTGATTGTGTGTTTGCATTGCCTGCTCATGCACTTTACTTTAAATCTGAGCATCCAAGTACTTATATTTACTACAATAGATCTAAATCCAGTAATGTCATGTGTGATCAAGGCTGCATAATTATGTAGGGCTTAAGAGTTTCACTTTGATGATGATGCCCTTTGCTGCTCAAGATTTTTCATATATGGGCACTGGAACTCACGCATCTATTATTTCGCAGTGAACATGTAACCTTTTCGCTTTTGCTCTGCATGTGCTTCTCAGTTTGCTAGCTATATCTCTAGGTTCTTGATTGGCTTCACTAGTTGATTGGTTGTTTGCATTGTCTGTTTGTGCTACTTTCCCCCGAGCACCCATGATCTATATCGAAGAATGTTACTTTTGAATTCTGATTATGCCGAATAGTTGTGTAGGGGTAAGAATTTTCACTTTGAAGATGCCTTTGGTGTTCTGGATGTTCCAATATGAGCACCAGAACTCAGATGTCTACTATTTGCATTGAATAGATATTAGCAGTTGACCTCTTTGCTTATGCTCTGTCTGTGCTTGTCAATTTGGAAAGTCAATTCAGTTTACCTTGTACCTTATTGATTGAGCACTTACTAGGTAATTTTAGCTTAAAATACTAGGTAATTGCCATCCGGATGTGAAGTGCATAACTAGTATATCCCCAAGTGCATCTGGTGCTAGCTTCCTAGTTATAGTTCTTGTTACAGACAGAGAGTTGGTCCACTAGTTATGTAGTTTTTAGGAAAATGCTAGTAACTTGTGCTTTCATATCCTAGTTATGTAGTTTTTAGGCAAATGCTAGTAACTTGTGCTTTCATATCTCTGTATTGGTTCGTGTTGCTATTGTAGTTCTTGAATTTGTTCAGTTACCTCCTGGTAGGTTAGATGCAGGTGATTAGTTTCCCTAGTTTAGGGTTTTCTAAGTGTATCAGATTTAATGAGTCAGCTCTGCTTTATTCCTGTGTCTATATGGTTTTCTAGTGCCTTTCACTGGATGTTTTTAAGTGTAATCCCCATGTGTTTTTAGCCCTGTATTGGTTCAGTAGGTGTTTCCTTTATTTTGTCAGTGTTAGATCATCTCACTGAATTTGTGTGTACAAGCCCTGTAGTGCAGATGTATTTTAGTGTAAGCTCAGCAACTTTTGATGAATTCTTAGTGTAATATACCCCGGAATTATAGTGCAATTTATCCCATATTTTGAGTGTATTTGTCAGTGTAATATACCCTAGAATTACAGTGTAATTTAGCCCATATTTTCAGTGTAATCTCCATGATTAAATTTTCTGGTTGCAGTGCAGTTCTTGTTATATATTTCTGGTTGTTAGACTGTTCAGCTATGCAGAGTGAAATACAAGTTCAGCATGTCGATAATGATTTTGGCAGCAGTGTGAGGCAGCAGTGTGCGGCACAATTCCTTCATTGGATAATGATTTTGCAGGTACCCCGAGAGGCCCTTGAGTTTGCCGGAATGTCGATTAACTTCCGTTCCGGCAAATTCGGGTACTGCATATGTCCTATTTTCAGCAAAGGTCATGCTGAAATTTTCCGTGAATTTTAGCATGACTTTGCTAAAAATAGGACATATGGGGTACTTGTGACTAATGCATGGGCCGGGGTATCTTAGTAGTTAATTAAGTAGGATCAAGTGCCCCGGCGTACTTGTGACTAATGCATGGCTTTTAGGGTGCCTCGGTGTCGATAAAAACCGAAATGATGAAAGCATAGGCTTTTAGGGTGCCTCGGCGTCGAAAAACCCTCAATGATAAAAGCTTAGCTTTTAGGATGCCTCGGTGTCGACAAACCCTAAATGATGAGACCATGATCTTGTTCCTTGACAATAACCAACTTTTTGACCAAACTTTGTTCCTATTTAGAGAGAAACATGGCCAACAACGATGAGGCCGGGGGTTCGGGCGGCAAGGCATTCTGGGAGCTGTCCCAGGAGATGGAGGAACAACCTCACTTGTGTGAGGACGCCGCCTTCCCCACCGATCCTGAGACCACTGATGGTACCGCCGAGGATGACCCCACTGATGCCACCACTGATGGTGCCGCCGAGGATGCCACCACTGATGATGGCGGCGCACACACAGATGGCAGCCAACCGAAGAGGCAACAGAAGGACCGGCGCCTGACCGTGCTCCGCACCCTCAAGGAGGAAGTTACTGAAGTGGACTCCGATGGGAATCCAACGGCGCCCGAACGAATAGTTAAGGGGTACTCGCTTCAGCTCGGGTGCATTCTCCGGAGCACCGTCTCGATCAACACCGAGAACCTGAGGCATCCTGACCGAGGGAATTTCTAAATAGTTCACATTCCTTCCGCAGGCGACTGAAAGCAGTAGCGCGGGGTCGACTAAGAGCAACCCTTGGGACACCACTCTAAATAGGGCGTTGAATGTAATGAAGAACAAGGATAAGCTCAGTAAGCCGACGTCAGCTGGTCGTGTGGCCGGCAAAGGCTTGTCGACAAAATGGTCGTCATACTATAACACTGGTGGGCGAAAGGAGAAAAAGACCAGCTCGGAAAGCCAGGCGCGCGAGGTTCAAGAACTCAGGGCATAGGTGGCGCGGATTCCGGAGATTGTCCAAGAGCAAGTGCAACAACAACTCGGAGCGACGCTCACCGCCATTGTGCCTACCTTGATCCAGGGGATTAGTGCATGGATTGCGGGCGGCCAACAGGGGCCGCCCCCGATTCCTAGCTTCACGGCCAGCAACTCACAGAACGCGATGGCGGGGCCATTGGTGTCTCCGGCGGAGGCGGCATTGGTGTCTCCGACGCCGGCACGGGAGCTTAATGCACCCGGGTGTACGCCGGCCGGCACCTCTGCAGCAAGCGGCCCCTCCGTCAACTGCATGCCCGCCGTTGGCGGTGCCTCGACATTAGCCGAGCTCGACGCCATCATCACGGTAACTAATTAAGCCTCTCTCGGCCGAGGACTTCATCTCCTTGCCTTTGACTGGGCATCCCTGACGCCCTACATATTTTCGCAGGGCGCCGCCGACGTTCCGTGCACTCTCCTACACTTCGTGAACAATAAGTTGGTCGATGTCGCCAAGGGCAAAATCATTCAACCGGGAAACCCCTTGTTCCACGGTACCCAGATGCCACCCAACTTGTTTAGGGTTCAACTGGTTCGGGTGCTGCCAGGCTGCGACGAGTTGTTACCTCCGATTCGACCCATCGGGGCCGAGGATGATGACGTGATGACCCTCAGCGCCTGCCTGAGCTGGCCCCTGCTTTGGTCGAAGAGCCAGATTCGTTTGGGGATGGGGGACACCACCCCAAAGACAACACTGCCAGTCGTGCCGGCGCCAAGTCGGCCCCATGGCAAGACCGCCGCAACGGTGCCGAACATCCCTATGCCACTGGATCCAAACATGCATATGGCACAGGATCAGAACGACGACGACGAGGATGCATTTGCCAACGTCGATCAGTACTTTGCCGATCATGGGTACGGTGGCGACTTCATGGGGCCTCCTTCTCAAGAACCCAACCCAACAAAAGACGTGCGCGATCTAGCTGGTACCGCGGAGAAGCCAAGTTGCAACAGGCGTCGTCTGCTGTTCAGCTCTCAGGAGACGCCTCCAGCTGCCGACTTCACCGAGCCTCAGATAGGCGAGGTGCGAAATATTATCAGCCCCAACACACTCAGGAAGGCGGTCTGTGAGCAGAACTCGGTCCCATTACAGGAGAAGAAGGCACGC
Source organism: Triticum urartu (assembly GCF_003073215.2). Classification (NCBI taxonomy): domain Eukaryota; kingdom Viridiplantae; phylum Streptophyta; class Magnoliopsida; order Poales; family Poaceae; genus Triticum; species Triticum urartu. The sequence goes on along the minus strand of NC_053026.1, from coordinate 115,751,027 downwards.
AAAAGAAAGACTAACAAGGGTGCGGGCCAGCCGGCACCGAGTACGATCCGTGCTCAGGACGGGCCACCTTCACCTGAGGATATCTCGAGGAGGGTGCATGTGGTGGGTAGGCCGATGCTACCGAGAAATATGCTCGATGCTGCAACCGGTGCTATGCGGAGTCTGCATGACAGTGTTCTTTCTTTGGAGAAGCGGCGTCTCGGAGAGAAGGATGTGGCATACCCGGTTTTCGCGACCAAGGTGCCAGAGGGCAAGGGCTTTGTGGATAACTCCATCGGGGGTATGATCGTCCTGCGGTTTGATGACATCCACGCTATGTTGAACCTTCATCCGCTGCACTACACCTTCGTTCGGCTATTTTCGCTGAGTATGGAGATGCGGATCATTCGCGACAAGACCCCGGACATCATGATAGTCGACCCCTTCTACATGCGTGCCAAGATCTTGGGTAGCGCTGGGGACTGGCACGTCGCGACTTCTTACCTCGAAGGCGTCATTCTGGCAAACCAAGATAAGGATAACTTCCTTGTGCCTTACTTTCCCGAGTAAGTCCTCCCCTCAACCGCCCCGTAACATATGAATTCTTAGATTTTGATCGTTTTTCTTTTAACATTCCGTGTTTTCTGAAGTGACACACATTGCACGCTCATCCTCCTAAGCCCCAAATATTCCATGGCCACGTATTTCGACCCGGACCGTCAGTCGAACGTAGACTACACAAATGTCAAGAAGGTTCTTGATGATGTTCTCCCCGGCTACATCAAATCTGGAGGCACCTTCACCAGGCCTATTCGTAAGTACGGCAAGCACGTGTTCTCCCACAATACGATGTTCTGCTGCGTCAAGCAGCCGCCTGGCGGTCAGAAGGGTGCCTACTACGCCATCCATCACATGCGGGCGATCGTACGGGACCATCATCAACTTCTGCTACCGAGTAAACTCAAAGATTGGGCCATGAGCGTGTCGGCAATCCAGGACACGGACATCAGACAAGAATTCTTTCGCATCCAGTCGGAGTTTGCGGAAATCATCCATCAAGATGTCCTTCGTACCTCGGGGCAGTTCTACCTCAGAAATCAACCGTCCAACAGTGACATCGACACAATGCTACAAATGCAGGCTGACAACGATCGTTATTTCATGACTCTCACGATAGACGGCGGCTTCATCCACGCTCCGGTCCCTTGAGTCAAGTCGAAAGCAGTGATGCTGTGTCTAGTTCTGAAACATCGATTGGCTAATGTTGTAATTAAACTTTAATGAACTTGTAGTATGTCTCTTTGGTTTCGAGAGTCGTTCAACTTAGATGTAATCGATGCTATTAATGTCTTGCTTTTCTCTTCCGATTGTTCTGTTGCATACTTATATATTGCTTATGTATTGTCTGTGAATTGGTACTAACGTTTCGTTTGGCTACTGCATAGCGATGCCGTCGTATGTCGTGTACAAGGGTAAGATTCCCGGAGTCTACGACGACTGGGAGGAGTGTCGGAGACAGGTTCACCGATTCAGCGGTAACAGTTACAAAGGGTACACCACTAGGGCCGAGGCCGAATCTAGATACGCCCGCTATCCAGCGGCAGAGGGGAGGGAGCGCTGGAGGAACCGGATGAAGACGAGTTTCATTGTGATGATGATGCTCATCGTGATGACCGCAGCTCTCTTCTATGTGATGGTAGTTTAGATGATCGATATCGACTTGTAATGTGAAGACAAACTCGCTACTCGCGGTCTCGAGACTTGTAATATAATGTTCTATCTTTCTTCGGTCTTTTCAATTCGGAGACTAATATGATGAATTGTATTCGGAGACTAATATGATGAATTGTATTCGGAGACTAATATGATGAATTATATTCAGAGACTAATCTTCTATTGTATTCGGTGAATCTGTTGTTGATGTGTGCTGTCTATATTTTGTCCAATTATACATTTTGTAACCTGTGCAAAAAACAGAAAATAAAAAAAAATAAAAAAAACCTATTATTCATACTAATGGCGCATCACATCACAGTGCGCCATTAGTATGCCAAAGGATACTAATGGCGCATCATTAGACAGTGCGCCATTAGTATGCCGAAGTTACTAATGGCGCATCTTGTTGTTGTGCGCCAATAGTATGCCAAAGCACCTAGGTATACATGGCCCCCTGGGAGGCATACTAATGGCGAACTGTTGTATATACTCATGGCGCATCTGAGGTGCGCCATTAGTATACCAGATACTAATGGCGCACCTGTGGTGCGCCATTAGTAAAATATACTAATGGCGCACCACTAATGCGCCATTAATGGCCAAATTAGGTGCGCCATTAGTAGGCCTTTTCCTAGTAGTGCACGTGGCTTCATCCTCGGTATGGTGGCTCCATTGAACTTTGCAAAACTTTATAACCTTGCTGCGAGTAACTCGGCTGGCAAACTCGAGAATCTTGACTGGTTTCTCTTCATAGGATAGATCACTATCCAACTGAATTTCTTCCAGGGGCACTGTATATCTCAGAGGGATATCGGCCATCTCTGCATGGCACTTCTTCATCTGGGAAATGTGAAACACATCATGAACTCCTGACAGTCCTTCGGGTAACTCCAACTTGTAGGCTACCTTTCCCGTACATTCCAAAACTCGGTATGGTCCTAAAAATCTCGGGGCTAACTTTCCCTTGACTCCAAATCGCTTAACTCCTCGCTGTGGTAACACACGGAGATATGCTCTGCCTCCGACTTCATAGACTACCTCCTTGCATTTTGAGTCTGCATAGCTCTTCTGTCTGGACTGTGCTACCTTCAGTCTATCTCGAATCAGCTTAACCTTCTCTTCGGACTCTTTAACCAAATCTGGTCCAAACAACTGACGGTCTCCTTCATGCCACATTAACGGTGTCCTGCACCTTCGTCCATACAGGGCTTCGAACGGTGCCATCTTCAAACTGGCCTGGTAACTATTGTTGTATGAGAACTTCACGTAAGGCAAGTTGTCGTCCCAACTAGATCCATAATCTAGCTCACAGGCTCTCAACATGTCCTCCAGAATCTGATTGACTCTCTCGGTCTGTCCATCTATCTGCGAATGAAAGGTTGTACTGAACTCAAGCCTGGTACCCAAAGTCTGGTGCAGCTGATGCCAAAAATTTGAAGTAAACTGCGTTCCTCTATCTGATACGATGGTCCTCGGAGCTCCATGCAGACATACGATCCTGTTCATATATATCTTGTCCAACTTCGCACAGGTATAGGTGGTTTTCACTGGGATAAAGTGAGATACTTTGGTCAAGCGGTCCACTACTACCCAGATAGAATCATATTCCGATCGGGTCCTAGGTAATCCGGTGATAAAATCCATGCCAAGCTTGTCCCACTTCCATTCGGGTATCGGCATAGGCTGTAGTAATCCTACTGGCTTCTGATGTTCTGCCTTCACTCTCTGACATACATCGCATACGGCTACATACTCGGCAATATCCTTCTTCATACCAGTCCACCAGAAATGTTCCTTCAAATCCAAATACATCTTGGTGTTTCCGAGGTGTATCGAGTATGGCGAGTCATGAGCTTCCTGAAGTATCAACTTCCTAATCTCTGCATTATTGGGCACATAAACTCGGTCCTCAAACAACAAGGTGTCGTGCTCATCTTCACGAAAACCTTTAGCTTTTCCTTTGCTCATTCTCTCCTTTATCTCAGCAATTTCCTTATCATCCTTCTAAGCTTCACGAATCTTTCCTAACAATGTAGACTGAACTTCCATTGCTGCAACAAAACCTCTAGGAACAATCTCCAAATGAAGCTCCGTGAGATCTTCTGCTAACTCCTTTGGCAAACCTCCTGTTACTAAAGTGTTGGCATAACTCTTCCGGCTCAAAGCATCTGCTACGACATTGGCCTTTCCTGGATGATAGTGCAACTTCATATCATAATCCTTTATGAGCTCCAACCATCTCCTTTGCTTGAGATTCAACTCCTTTTGTGTGAAAATGTACTTCAAACTCTTGTGATCCGTGTACACATCACAATGGTTCAAAATAAGAAAATGTCTCCAGGTTTTGAGTGCATACACTATGGCTGCTAACTCCAAATCATGTGTGGCATAATTCAACTCATGCGGTCGAATTTGACGTGAGGCATATGAAACAACTCTTCCATCTTGCAAAAGTACACCTCCAAGTCCTAAGCGAGACGCGTCGCAATACACTTGGAAATCCTTGCGTATATCTGGCAGAATTAGCACTGGGGCTATAGTCAAATGTTTCTTCAACTCCTGAAAACTTGCCTCACATTCATCTGTCCATTTGAACTTAGTGTCCTTCTTCAACAACTCCGTCATGGGCTTCGCAATCTTAGAGAAATTCTCAATGAATCTCCGATAATATCCCGCGAGTCCTAGAAAACTACGGATCTCTCCAACTAAGGTGGGTGCCAACCACTCAGTGCCTGACTTAACCCTGGTGGGGTCTACTGTTATACCTTCTCCTGATATATCATGTCCAAGGAATCCAACTTCTTTCAACCAAAATTCACACTTGCTAAACTTGGCATACAACTGATGTTCCCTGAGCTTCTCGAGAACTAAACGCAAATGCTCCGTGTGCTCCTCTTCATTCTTCGAGTGTACCAGAATATCGTCAATAAACACCACAACAAACTTATCCAAGAATTCCATGAATACCTTATTCATCATGCTCATGAAATAGGCAGGGGCATTAGTCAATCCAAATGACATAACCGTGTACCCATATAGCTCGTACCTTGTGGTGAAGGTTGTCTTAGGTATATCCTGTTCTCGGATTTTAGCTGGTGATATCCTGATCGTAGGTCGACCTTTGAAAACACTTTAGCTCCTTGCAATTGATCAAACAAATCATTGATCATCGGCAGTGGGTACTTGTACTTGATCGTCACTTCATTCAATGCGCGATAATCAACAACCATTCTCAGAGACTTATTCTTCTTCTCAACCAAGTGCACTGGGGCTCCCCATGGTGTTGAACTTTGTCGAATGTAACCTTTCTCCAATAACTCCTTGATCTGCTTCTTAATCTCCTCCAGATCATTCACGGGCATCCGGTATGGTCTCTTCGATATCGGTCTGGTGCCTGGCAATAGCTCTATCAAAAACTCAATATCACGATCTGGTGGCATGCCTGGTAATTCCTCTAGAAATACATTTGGGTAATCTTTCACTACATGCACTTCTTCCTGAACAACTCCCATGAGGGAATTTACATGAGTAATCTTAGGAGTATGCATGTATACATACTTAATCCTTTTTCCCTCCAGGGTGGTGAGTAGAATTGACCTACTGGCGCAATCAATGTTTCCTCCATACTTCGATAACCTATCCATCCCCAGTATCACATCCAATCCTTGGGATTCCAAAATTATTAGGTCTGAGGGGAAAACATGGCTGCCAATGGTTAAAGGTATCCGGTCCCACCATCGGCTAGCCATATACTCTGCACCTGGTGAACTCACTAGCAAGGGTGTCCTAAGGGCTAAGGTGGGTAACTTAAACTTGTCCACAAATCCCCTTGAAATGTATGAATGTGATGCACCAGTATCAAAAACCACGAGAGCGGTAAATGACTTAACCAAAAACTTATCGATAACCGCATCTGGCTGCTCTTCAACCTTCTCCACGTTCACGTGGTTCACTTGTTCCCTGTTGAAAGGGTTGGGCTTCTTCCCTGAGCTTCCATTACCATTTCCATTCTTCAACTCTGGACAATCATTGGCATAGTGCCCAGTCTTCCTGCACTTGAAACAGGTAACATGACTCTGGTCCTTCTTGGCGGGTGTGGCTGGGTTAGAGCGGTTCTGATTGCTGCTCGCTCCATTCCCATTCCTATTCTCTCGGCCATTGTGGTTATGAGAACTTCCTCCATTGTGAGTTTAGCCTCCATGGTTATGGGTGTATCCTCCCGAGTTCGAGGTAAAACGAGGCTTATGCGACGCTGCTGCATTGTACTTCCCTTGTCCATACTTCCTCTTGCGGCTCTCAATCTGCTGTTGTTTCCCTTCAATCATAATAGCCTTATCTACCAACTCCTGGAAGTTGTTGAATGTTGCCACCATTAACTGCATGCTCATCTCATCATTCAGCCCTTCCATAAACTTCTCCTGCTTCGCGGCATTTGTGGCCACATCATCTGGGGCATAATGAGATAACATACTAAACTCCTCCACGTACTGGGCTACAGTACGATTCCCCCGGCGTAAGTTGCGAAACTCGCGCTTCTTCATGCTCATAGTTCCAGTTGAGACATGGGCTGTGTGGAAAGCTTGCTAAAACTACTCCCAAGTGACATTGGCTATGGGAAAAGTGGCTATGTAATTTTCCCACCATGCGGCCGTGGGTCCATCCAATTGGTGTGCGGCAAAACGCACCTTCTCAGCATATGTGCAACCGGCAGTGGTTAACTCCCTTCCAATCCTGCGTAGCCAGTCATCCGTAACTATGGGCTCAGTGCCACTGGAAAACACCGACGGCTGTAACCTCAGAAAATGGGCTAAGTTGTCAACTAGAGGTGTTGGCGGTGGGTTGTTGTTATTGTTGTTGCCTTGGTTCTGAACTAACAACTGCATCAAGGCATTCTGCTGCTGGATCAACTGAGTGAGCTCCGGTGGGAAGACAAATCCGAGGTCACGTCTTAGAGGCATCTGATGGGTTTAGAGGGGAGAGATTAGAATAGAATGAGGTCTAAGGAGAAAGCACTACCCATATGCACATGAGACAAACACAATCATATCATATCACTCAATCAAGCAAGCAAGGGCATACAATCGATCTAGCTATCGTTATAGTGCTCAGACTATTCTATATACATGGGGGAACACTACTCATCATATGGTGGTCTACTAGAAATTTTGATCGGTGGAAGACTCCATGATATCCGCTCCAGCTTCGTCTTCATAGTCATCATCACTACCATCGGGGTCGGAGTCGGTGTCGTCGATGATGTAGTCTTCAGAACGAATCTCCTTGGGTTCGTCGTCTTCTCCTCCTGGTGCGGGGTCCCCCATAAAAACTCCTAGTTTCCTCGTCAGGTCGTCATTCATCTCCACAAGTATCGTCATTTCCTCCTCATAACCATCGTGTGTAGACTTGAGTTCCTCTTCTAGCTCTGTGATCCTGGTCATCACCTTCTTCAGATCTATCATGCTTGCACACATCTGGTTCTCCTGGTGACGTATGTGATTGTTTAACTCCTGGATGAATGCTGCAATGGACCTGTCCTTCCTGGTGCTGATCATCTCCCATTGCTCATCTCGGCGCCCACATATCTGGTAGATAGTGTCCTTAAGCTCCTTGTGATAAACTTCGCCGATGCGTCCCATGGCGATGTGGGCTGCCATGCTCTTTCCTAGACTCCAGGTTGGTGCATCAAAAGAAAACTCTATGGGCTCAGTGTCTGGCGTGAATGTCCTTCCTGGAACTTGAACTCGAATCATCCAATGTTCCTCTTCTGGTAGTGTGGCGTGTAGGTCCTGGTGAAGCTTGGTATTCTGATGTTCATGTACCTAGTGACTTCCTTCAAGTGTCATCCAAACGGGGTGCCTTCATCCGGCTGTGTAAACTTGTTCCTTGAGTCCGTCATCCTAAAGAGTAGAAAATGGAGAGCAGTCAGAAATGAGTAGAGAAGAGTGATCTATGGCTCATCTTAGTGGTCGTGTCCAACATTCAGCGTGTGCTCTGATACCATCTTGTAGCAACCCGACCTCAGACGGTCAAGTCTCTATGCTTCAGTGTCATCCCTGGATCAGTAATGCTGACACACACAATACTCAAAGGATTTATAACAGCGTAGCAATCACACACTTATTACATCGAATGTCTTGAAAGAGAACTTATTACAATAAATATGGCTTAAGGCCATCTAAGTAAGATAACAGCGGAAGACTTGGAAGATAAAGTGAGTCCATCAACTCCCAATGGCATAGCTGAGTGCACGACAACCGAGCTATGGCACCTTACTCGTCGTCTCAAAAGTCTGCAACATGATACGTTGCAGCCCGAAAACGGGTCAGCACATGGAATATGCTGGCATAGTAACACATTAGAGTAGAGAACAGATAAATGCTATCACTACATGCATATATGGCTGGTGGAGGCTCTATGGTTACAATGTTTTTGCGAAAAGCCAATTTTTCCCTATGACAAAGGAATATATTTTATTTAACTATCATGGTAGTTGAAACAACATTGAGAATGGTACCCCCATCTCAATCCCAATTAAAAGTAATAATCACCCCAAAAAATTAAGTTAAAGTGATGAGATCCATATGATAATCCAAGAACTAGATACTCAAGATGTCCATAACCGGGGACACGGCTAACCATGATTAGTGGGTACACTCTACAGAGGTTTGCGCACTTTTCCCCACAAGACTCGATCTCCTCCGTTGGATTTCGCGCACTACATGGTGTTTGAGAAATGTATGACCGAGACACAGTCTTTCAGAAGCATTAACTCTAACCCCGGGTAGACTGTACCAACCTACATCCCCTACATCTGCTAGTCTACCACAGAAGAGGTCATGCAACTTACTCCACTATGCTAGAGCCCATAATAGCTTGTGGCTGCACACAGAAGTTTCTAGCATGAATAATCTTACGATCCCTTTGAGCCTGGGTGGCGGACCATAGGAGGATCACAAGGTATAACCCCGGGATCTCCTAGGATAACAGTGGTATAACCCCAGGTGCCCACAAGCAATCCACCCAGATGTGTATTAAAGTTGCCACCTTAAGTTGAACCATTAATTAACAATCTCACATCTGTCATGGATACTCTCAAACCCAATCCACGTCTACGAGCATAGCATGGCAATAAGCATAACGTAGTAGTAACTCCCAAGGGTTTGATAATAAACAGGGCAATAGGTTCTACCTCATCAACTACTTCCCAAACCCACATGTTAAGAGATCCTACGCATGCAATGTGTGAGGGTTGAAACTAATGCATAAAACTGGGTAAATAAAGGGGTATTATCAATGTGTTACTTGCCTTGCTGATGATATGCAAATCCTAAAGACTCGTAGTAGCACGCTTCGCACTCCGGGTATTCTATCACAAACAAACAATAGCATACATAAGCAATCAAGCAAAGATGCAAGGGGAAAACTCAAATAGGAAGATCTCACCAGAAAGTTCAACTGAAGAACTCCGGTTTGCAAAAAGAATCATATCAAATAGAGCAACGAAACTCAAACTACGAAAGAATCAAGATCCGGTTACTAATCTGGGCTAAAGTCAAATTTTACAGTACCAAAATCTTGTTCAAGTTGGTTAAACAGAAAGAGGGCTTCGAGACCAAGATCTAGGCGCTTGTTTCACCTGATTTGGATAAACAAGCAAAAAGATAAACTAAAACGAAGATTAGGGCAGAAAATCGAGATCGAAAATAATCGCGGAAAAACCCTGGAAAAAATGAGACGAACAGGCTAACGAACGAACGTTTGCTGTCTGCGGCTAACTGACGAACAGCGTTCGTTAAAACGAACGTACGGACGAGCATCCGCTATTTAACTAAATCGAAAAAAACCGATCTAGGGTTTTTGGGAAAAAAAGAAAAGAAAACTAGGGTCAACCGAAGAAAAGCGAACGGTCAACGGCGGCGGCTCAGCGAGATCCGGTGACGGCGGCGGCGGATGCGGCGGCGTCGGCGTGGTCGGCGGTGCGAGCGGGCGGCACGGGCGGCTTGGGTTTGGCGGGCGGCGGCGCGAGCTGGGCCTCGGGGGGGCTGCGGGCTGCGGCTTATAAAGCCCCTGGCCGGTGGTCTCCGGCTCGGGCATGGCCCGGTAGGTCGGTGACTTTAAAAAAAATCCTGATGCGGAAAAGCAAATAAAAGAAATACTAAACGGAGTCCAAAAATCCTGAAATAAATTTTCACGGTCCTCTAATAATATTGAGGACAAAGTGAACATTTATTTGGGCCTCTAATGCAATTTTGAAAAACACATATTTTTCCTAGTTCAAATAAAATAGCCACAAAAAAATCAAATAAAATTTACTTATTTGATTTTAATATTTTTCCTCTAATCTTTCATTTATTTTGGAGAAGTCATATTATCTCCTCTCATATATTTTAATTAGAAATATTTTCAGAGAGGAAAAATAATTAAAAACCAAATTATCCTCTTTTCAAATTTTGAGAAAACTCAAATATGAAAATAACGAAATTCCCAACTCTCTCCGTGGGTCCTTGAGTTGCTTATAATTTCAAGGATTCGTGAAACGAAATGCGATAAAATATGATATGCATGAATGACCTATGTATAACATTCCAAATTGAAATTTGGGATGTTACAACAACCCCTTTATCACGTTGGTTGCAAGGTTCTTGATTGTTTGTGCAGGTACTAGGCGACTTGCGTGTAGTCTCCTACTGGATTAATACCTTGGTTCTCAAAAACTGAGGGAAATACTTACGCTACTTTGTCACATCACCCTTTCCTCTTCAAGGGAAAACCAACGCATGCTCAAGAGGTAGCAAGAAGGATTTTTGGCACCGTTGCCGGGGAGATCTGCGCTCAAGTCAAGACATACCAAGTACCCATCACAAACTCTTCTCCCTCGCATTACATTATTTGCCATTCGCCTCTCGTTTTCCTCTCCCCCACTTCACTTTTGCCGTTTTATTCACCCTTTTTGTTCGCCTCTTTCCGCTTTCCTCTTGTGTGTTCGCTCTTAGTGCGGTTTGTTGCAATCATGTCTGAAACTGGGGAGGTTATCATTGAAACGAGTAGTATTAGCGATGTGGGAAATGTTGATGCTTTTGATGATCCTCATGAAGAACCTACTATTTTACACACTAAAAAGTTTCGGATTGGTAGTGGCAATATTATTGGAAAAGGAGTTATTCAAGATTTCTTTACTTGCACCAATGCTTTGCCCACTATGGGCGGGTCTATTCTTCATAAAACTAGTAGACTTGCAGATGCTATATCTTTGCTCGTGGTTGAACTTTAAAGACAATTTATCCACATGCATCCTTGCAAACAGAGGATTTTTCTAGAATTTTCCAATATTGAGCATTCTTCTATTAAGCGAGCAGCTACCATCTTTTTAGCTCATGAGTTCAGATTTATAATAAAAGAGGCGAACAGAATTTTTAAACATTATAGGGTGGATGCCGACCGTCCTCCCATAGAAGCGATCCTTTTTTACCAAGAAGACATAATTCGCTTACTATCTTTAGATCATGTTGCTTTTAATGAAAACCTTAGAAAAAAAGGTTCCTACTGATGTTCTAGTTGACAGGATTTCTGAAGTGAATGATAACTTTGCTATCTAGAACAATGGGTTAGGTTTTTCCCTTGAACAAAGGCTCATGACTTTTTGCCAAAAGAATGCTTATAATGATGAATTGGTTGTGCAATATGAGGGGCCAAAGGAGGAACCAATACCTCCCGAGCTTGATCTTGGGGACTTTTGTCCCATTAAATTTAACCCTTTTGATTACTTTTGCTTGCCACAAAGAAAACTTGCTGCTGAACATAGAGAGTATGAGATGACTTTTCGCGATTTACCTTATCATTATCATGGCAATACTTAGATCTATTCTTGCTTTTATGCCTAGCTAGGGGCGTTAAATGATAGCGCTTGTTGGGAGGCAACCCAATTTTTTTTGTTGCTTGTTTTTTCCCTGTTTAGTAATAAATAATTCATCTAGCCTCTGTTATGATTGTGTTTTTATGTTTTAATTAGTATTTACGCCAAGTAAAGCCTTTAGGATCTTCTTGGGTGATTGTGGTTTGACCTTGCTGAAAAAAATAGAAAGTATGCGCTCACGAGAATAGTTTTCACTTTTTTACCAGAGAGCGATAAAATACCAATTCCAAATACAGTAGATCAATATAAAAATAATATAGGCCATCCTAATTTTTCAGAATTTTTGGAGTTGCCAAAGTATTCGGAACCTCCAGATTGCTACAGACTGTTCTGTTTTTAACAAATTCTGTTTTTCGTGTGTTGTTTGCTTATTTTGATGAATCTATGAGTAGTATTGGGGGGTATGAACCATAGAGAAGTTGGAATAAGGTAGGTTTACACCAATATAAATAAAGAATGAGTTCATTACAGTACCTTTAAGTGGTGGTCTATTTTCTTATACTAATGGAGCTCATGAGATTTTTTATTGAAGTTTTGTGTTGTGAAGTTTTCAAGTTTTTTGGTAAAGATTTGATGGATTTTGGAATAAGGAGTGGCAAGAGCCTAAGCTTGGGGATGCCCAAGGCACCCCAAGGTAAAATTCAAGGACAACCAAAATCCTAGGCTTGGGGATGCCCCGGAAGGCATCCCCTCTTTCGTCTTCGTCTATCGGTAAGTTTACTTGAGGCTATATTTTTATTCACCACATGATATCTGTTTTGCTTGGAGCGTCTTGTATGATTTCAGTCTTTTCTTTTTAGTTTACCACAATCATCCTTGATGTACACACCTTTTGGGAGACACACGCATGAATCGGAATTTATTAGAATACTCTATGTGCTTCACTTATATCTTTTGAGCTAGATAATTTTGCTCTAGTGCTTCACTTATATCTCTTTAGAGCACGGTGGTGGTTTTATTTTATAGAAATTATTGATCTTCCATGCTTCACTTATATTATTTTGAGAGTCTTTTAGAACAACATGGTAATTTGCTTTGGCTATAAAACTAGTCCTAATATGATGGGCATCCAAGATGGGTATAATAAAAACTTTCATATAAAGTGCGTTGAATACTATGAGAAGTTTGATGCTTGATGATTGTTTTGAGACATGAGGATGGTGATATTAGAGTCACGCTAGTTGAGTAGTTGTGAATTTGAGAAATACTTATGTTGAGGTTTGCAAGTCCCGTAGCATGCACGTATGGTAACCGTTGTGTAACAAATTTGAAGCATGAGGTGTTTCTTTGATTGTCTTCCTTATGAGTGGCGGTCGGGGACAAGCGATTGTCTTTTCCTACCAATCTATCCCCCTAGGAGCATGCACGTAATGCATGGTTTTGATTACTTGTAGATTTTTGCAATAAGTATGTGAGTTCTTTATGACTAATGTTGAGTCCATGGATTATACACACTCTCACCCTTCCATCATTGCTAGCCTCTTCAGTACCGTGCATTGCCCTTTCTCACCTCGAGAGTTGGTGCAAAATTCGCCGGTGCATCCAAACCCCGTGATATGATACGCTCTTTCACACATAAACCTGCTTATATCTTCCTCAAAACAGCCACCCTGCCTACATATTGTGGCATTTCCATAGCCATTCCGAGACATGTTGCCATGCAACTTTCCACCATTCTGTTTTTTTATATGACACACTCCATCATTGTCATATTGCCTTGCATGATCATGTAGTTGACATCGTATTTGTGGCAAAGCCACCGCTCATAATTTTTATACATGTCACTCTTGAATCTTTGCACATCCCGGTACACCGCCGGAGGCATTCATATAGAGTCATATTTTCTTCTAGTATCGAGTTGTGATTTTTGAGTTGTAAATAAATAGAAGTGTGATGATCATCATTATTAGAGCATTCTCCCATGAGGAAAAAAAGAAAGGCCAAATAAAAAAAGAGAAGGCCCAAAAAAAGAAAAAAAGAGAAAAAAAGAAAAAGAGAGAAAAAGAGAAGGCCCAAAGTAGCACCATGATATTCATGATAGAGAGTCTCTTATTTTGTCACTTTCATATACTAGTGGGAATTTTCATTATAGAACTTGGCTTGTATATTCAAACAGTGGGCTTCCTCAAAATGCCCTAGGTCTTCATGAGCAAGCAAGTTGGATGTAGGCCCACTTAGTTTCTTTTGTTGAGCTTTCATACATTTATACCTCTAGTGCATCCGTTGCATGGCAATCCCTACTCCTCGCATTGACATCAATTGATGGGCATCTCCATAGCCCGTTGATTAGCCGCGTCAATGTGAGACTTTCCCCTTTTTTGTCTTCTCCACACAACCTCCATCATCATATTCTATTCCACCCAAAGTGCTATGTACATGCTTCGCGCTCATGTATTGCATGAAAGTTGAAAAAGTTTGAGAATACTAAAGTATGAAACAATTTCTTGGCTTGTCATCGGTGTTGTGCATGATGGGAGCATTTTGTGTGATGAAAATGAAGCATGGCCAGCCTATATTATTTTGTAGGGATGAGCTTTCTTTGGCCATGTTATTTTGAGAAGACATAATTGCTTGGTTAGTATGCTCGAAGTATTATTGTTTTTATGTCAACATTAAACTTTTGTATTGAATCTTTCGGATCTAAATATTCATGCCGCAATAAATAAAATTACATTGAGAATTATGTTAGGTAGCATTCCACATCAAAAATTCTATTTTTATCATTTACCTACTCGAGGACGAGCAGGAATTAAGCTTGGGGATGCTTGATACGTCTCCAAGTATCTATAATTTTTGATTGTTCCATGCTATTATATTATCTGTTTTGGATGTTTAATGGGCTCTAATATGCACTTTTATATTATTTTTGGGACTAACCTATTAACCAAAGGCCCAGTTTTAACATCCCAAATTTTCAATTTGGAATGTTATACATTAGATCATCATGCATATCATATTTTATTTTGCTTTTGGTTTTGATCCTAGAAAATCCTAAGCAAGTCAAGGACCCACGGAGAGAGTTGGGGATTTCGTTATTTACATATTTGAGTTTTCTCAAATTATGTAAACAGGATCATTTGATTTAATTTATTTTATCATCAATTATTTCTATTACAAAAATATGAGAGAGGGAATAAAATGACTTTCCCAAAATATAGAAATATTGAGGATTTAATAAAAAAATCAAATAAGTTTTATTTCGGAGTTTTTGGTATTTTTAATTGAATTTAGGAAAAATGCGCGTTTTTCAAATTGTAGTTTGGGCCCAGATAAATGTTCACTTTATCGGGCTTGATTTTAGAAACCCGGAAAAATTTATTTCGTGATTTTTGGAATCCGTTTAGTATTTCTTTTTATTTTTCTTCCGAGCGGAATTATTTAAAAAAACCTGGAACCGACTACGGGCCGTACTCGGCCAGGACTCCCTGGCCGGGGCCTTTATAAGGCGCCCGAGGCCGAGCCGAGAGAGAGCCCATCCGCCGCCGCCTAACCCTAGCCCCGCCGCCGCCGCCGGAGCAACGCGCCGCCCGAGGTTCGCCGCCGCCTCGTTTTCCGTGCTGTTTAAAAAAAAATCTGTTCGTCGTTTTTCTTTTCGTCGGATTTTTCGCGGTTATTTTCTGATCGCGATTTCTGATCCGATTTTCGTTTTAGTATAACTTTTCGCTCGTTTATCGGAATCAGGCGATTCAAGCGCCTGGAGTTTCGTCTCGAAACTCTCTTTCCGAATAATCAACTTAAACATGTTTTTGCTACTGTAAAATTTGCCCTAGATCCAGATTACTATAACGAAGTTGTTTTCTTTCGCCGTTTGATTTCTTTTGCTTCGTTCGATTTGATTCTTTTTGCAAACCAGGGTTCTTAAGTTCAACTTTCTGGTTAGATCTTCTATTTGAGTTTTACCTGTGCATTAGATGAGTACTTATTGTATGATTGTTGTTTGTCTACGATAGAATACCAGGAGTGCACCGCCTGTTACTTCGAATCTCTAGGTTACGCGGATCATCAGCAAGGCAAGTAACACTTTGATCATACCTTTTCTACAACCCAGTTTTATTGCATTAGATCAATCCTCACACATTGCATGATTAGGATCTAATTAAATTGTGGGATGGGAAGTAGATGAGGTAGTACCTATTACCTGTTTATTATCAAACCTTTGGGAGTTACTTCTACGTTTGCTTATTATGCCATGCTATGCTAGTAGACGTGGATTGGGTGAGTGATATCCATGACAGATGTGAGATTGATAATTAAGGGTTTATCTAAGGTGGCAACCTAACACACATCTGGGTGGATTGAGGCACCTGGGGTTTCCAGGACTTTCCTGTTTTTATTTGGACCGCCACCCAGGCCCAAAGGGATCATGAGATTATTCATACTAGAAACTTCCGTGTGCAGCCACAAGCCATTATGGACTCTGGCATAGTTGACTAAGTTGTGCAAACTCTTACAGGGTAGACTAGCAGATGTAGGGGAAAGTAGGTGTACCGGTCTATCCGTCGTAAGGTGCTAGCGCTTCTGAAAGACTATGTCTCGGTCATCCGTCTTCTCAAACACCCTGTAGTGCGAGAAACCAAACGGAGGCGATCGAGTCTTGTGGGGAAAAGTGCGCAAACCTCTGCAGAGTGTAACAAACTAATCATGGTTAGCCGTGTCCCCGGTTATGGACATCTTGAGTATCTAGTACCTGGATTATCATGTGAATCTCAACATGTTACTCTAAATTAATTTTGTGGGGTTTTAATGATGTTACTTAATTGGGATTGAGAATGCTGTCAACCATTCTCAATGTTTAAAAACCACCATGGTAGTAATTAATTTTATTCCTTTGAAGTAGGGAAAAATTGGCTTTACGCAAAAACTGTAACCAGAGAGCTTTCCACCAGCCAAATATGCATATAGTATAGCTGTTGCATTCCATTACTCTCTATGTGTTACCTTGCCAGCATATTCCATGTGCTGACCCGTTTTCGGGCTGCAACGTTAATGTTGCAGACTTTTCAGACGATGATTAAGGAGTTTTAGGTCGTGGTTCTATACTCAGTGATGCCGTTGGAGTTGATGGACTCACCTATCTTCCAAGCCTTCCGCTGTTATCGTTATTAGATGGCCTTAAGCCATATTTATTATAATAAGTTCTCTTTTGAGACACTCGATGTAATAAGTCTTTGATTGCTACTCTGCTATAAATCCTTCGAGTACTGTGTGGTGTCAGCATTACTGATCCAGGGATGACACCGGAGCACAGAGATCAGACTGTTTGAGGTCTGGTCGCTACGCAGGAGAGGAGAGCAGACACAACTGATGCCTTTGCCAGAGTGCCACGAGGTCAGAGGTCTGCAGTGCCAGTTACTGACCCCAGAGCCACCACGTCTGCACCAGCTACAGCCTCAGTTCCACCAGCTCCAGCATCTACTTCAGCTCCAACTCCAGCGTCACTTCAGCTAGAAGCCTTCGTCCTTGGAGTGTCCGGACTCCACCACCACCAGAAGATCAAGCCTGAGCGTCGATCTAGCACTATGCATTTTCTAGGAACTTTTTGGTAACTTGTTGCCAAAGGGGGAGAAAAATGTATAGATCATAGGCTTCGAGAGAGAGAGTGTTGCTTTTTTCTCTCTTGCTTTATTTGGTGGTTTTTCGAACTTTGTTTGCTTTTGAGTGCTTGAGATACTACGTCATTATCTGTGAGACATTGATGATCATGTGTTTGATCATAAGCTACACTTAATGCTTGCTTAATGCTATTATCTTATCTATCTTATGTGATCATTCACTATTCTTGGTGATGAGTGCATGTATTTCATTCTTATCATTTTAAGCGCTCCACCAAGATGTATGTGACATGGAAGAGTAACCCATGACTCTAACTCTTTGTGCATTTGCAGTCCAAAGCAAATTTTAAATATGCACAAATTTAGGGGGAGCTCTTACTTCACATACTTCTCAAAGCGACTATATTTCATGCTTATTATCATTTGTCGAAGCTTTGATCTATATGTTGTCATCAATTACCAAAAAGGGGAGATTGAAAGTGCAACTATCCCTAGGTGGTTTTGGTAATTCATAACAACATATAGCTCATTGAGCTAATGCTATTCCAAGATGATTATTTTCAGGAAAGCTCAATGATTGGCATGGCATGGATGTGAAAGTGGAACCCTCAAAATGCTAAGGACAAAGGATTGGCTCAAGCTCAAAAGCTCAAGACTCGTCATTTTATATTTTAGTGATCCAAGATCACATTGAGTCTTTAGGAAAAGCCAATACTATCAAGGAGGGATGAGGTGTTGCTTAATGAGCCTCTTGCTTCATGTGCTTAGTGATATGCTCCAAAACCCTCAACTACTTTCCCATATCCACATATGACCTAAACCCTAAGCCAAATTCGGTCCTACCGATTCTTTCTATCCGGCGCCACCGAGTTTCACTTGTCATAAGCCACTGCCAAACCCTAGCAATTCGGTTCTACCGATAGGGATCTCGGTCTCACCGAGATGGGATTGCAAACTCTTTGTTTCCCTTTCGTAACTTTTCGGTCTCACCGAAAGAGCGAATCGGTCCCACCGAGATTGCAGTGTAAACTCTCTGTTTCCTTTTTGTAACTTTTCGGTCTCACCGAAAGAGCAAATCGGTCCCACCGAGTTTACCTGACCAACTCTCTGGTTAGCTTATTACCAAACTCGGTCTCACCGAGTTTGTGTAATCGGTCTCACCGAGATTACGTTATGCCCAAACCCTAACCATATCGGTCCTACCGAGTTGCATGTCAGTCCCACCGAAAATCTCTAACGGTCACTAGGTTTACCTTTTCGGTCCGACCGAGTTTGTTGATTCGGTCCCATCGAGATTGGAAAACTGTGTGTAACGGTTGGATTTTATGTGGAGGCTATATATACCCCTCCACCTCCTCTTCATTCGTGGAGAGAGCCATCAGAACACATACACAATTTCAACTCATATGTTCTGAGAGAGAACCACCTACTCATGTGTTGAGACCAAGATATTCCATTCCTACCATATGAATCTTGATCTCTAGCCTTCCCCAAGTTGCTTTCCACTCAAATCTTCTTTCCACAAAACCCAAATCCTATGAGAGAGAGTTGAGTGTTGGGGAGACTATCATTTGAAGCACAAGAGCAAGGAGTTCATCATCAACACACCATTTGTTACTTCTTGGAGAGTGGTGTCTCCTAGATTGGCTAGGTGTCACTTGGGAGCCTCCGACAAGATTGTGGAGTTGAACCAAGGAGTTTGTAAGGGCAAGGAGATCGCCTACTTCGTGAAGATCTACCGCTAGTGAGGCAAGTCCTTCGTGGGCGATGGCCATGGTGGGATAGACAAGGTTGCTACTTCGTGGACCCTTCGTGGGTGGAGCCCTCCATGGACTCGCGCGACCGTTACCCTTCGTGGGTTGAAGTCTCCATCAACGTGGATGTAGGATAGCACCACCTATCCGAACCACGGGAAAAACATCCGTGTCTCCAATTGCGTTTGAATTCTCCAAACCCTTTCCTTTACATTCTTGCAAGTTGCATGCTTTACTTTCCGCTGCCTATATACTCTTTGCATTCTTGCTTGAATTGTGTGATGATTGCTTGACTTGTCCTACAATAGCTAAAATCTGCCAAGAACTAAAATTGGGAAAAGGTTAAGTTTTTATTTGGTCAAGTAGTCTAATCACCCCCCTCTAGACATACTTTCGATCCTACAAAGCTTCAAAGGCTTTCGCTTGCTGGACCAAACAGGAACTGGCTTCGGGAGAATTTATGTGATGCTGTAAGAATTCTGCAAATGAATGCAGACTATGAGAACCAAAGGATTCTCCCACGGACATGTACCTGTGACAGCATTAAGGTGCGAGGGAAGGGGAAGAGGTCATATGCATTCTCAGAAGATTTTGAAGATAAATCAGTTTAGAAGACATTGACCTCATCGTGCGAAGACATTCACTCATAGATAAGGAGTTGGTTCCAGATTTGTACGAATCAGATATAGTACAAGTGAGGAATCTAACTACTTTGTGAAGCATAAGTGAACATACTAGGCATAATATGAGATGCAGTATGAAGTGGATCCAACATGTGTGAACAGAAACTACTTGTGGTAGAAAGTGACGAATCTGTAGGATCAAAGGGGCCGTAAAAAGGAAGTTTTATTTACCACACAAGGAACTGCTAGACGGAGTGGAAGAGGAGGCCGAGCAGTTCGATCGTCCGTGCCCTAACTTGGCGACGGAGGACACCTACGGCGACGGCGGAGAAGACGATGTCCGCGGTCGGCGTGAAGACGGCGTCGGAGAGGTTGCGGCAGCGAAGCGCTTCGTCGCCGGCGTCGTCGAGGGCTAGCGGTCGCTAGGGTTCGTGCGAGAGTGGAAGAAGAGATAATGACTGAGGCATGTATTTATAGGGACAGGGGCGGCACAGTGTTATTACACAGGTGCCCCTGGCGATTCACATCTGAGGAACACGTGGCCATCATGCAGCATATCGGAGGTTGTTCCACGTCCCACGCACGCCTGGATTGTCGGGTGGTCGTTCCCACTTCTCCGGGTTTCAGGTGAAGGAATGAGCATTGAAAACGGACTTAATGTTTGTCTCTGTATCTTCTGCTGACAAGGACGCAGAGAAGACATTCGACAGTTTCAATAGAATGCATATGATTTGGAGAGATAGAGTTTGAGATAGAAAGCATAGAGAGGTTAGGGTCCGATCACATTCACTTAGTTCAAAAGATTCAACAAGAAGACATAGCTATAAGTGAATGTGTAGAGGACAGAACACTAGTATATATATATAATCAACATAGTGAAGATAATCATGAAGACATGTTGAGATTGAAGTCAAACCAAATGTGAAGACATAGCAAATGTAACGCCATGAGTGAAACACTTCAAACAGAACCTTTGGTGGTGGCGTTACCCACCGTATAGGAAGTATTAGACCCAGACACGGCGCACAATTATCGTGGCGCTCCGAAGTCAAATTCCACATTAATGTATTCACACTTAGAATGTATGTCTTCATTGATTGAAGATATACTTTACTTCTGTGTTGCACATCTAAGTCATCAATATGCATAAGTGTTAGGATGTGTGCCTGATCACAGGACATTTGAGGATTCCAAGATATTTAGCTCACACCGTAACTTGCAAAATCTCTTCTCATCCAAGGGCTTGGTGAAGATATCTGCCAATTGCTCTTCAGTGTTGACGTGTATGATATCAATATCTTCCTTCACAACATGATCTCTGAGAAAGTGATGACGAATTTCAATGTGCTTTGTCTTCGAGTGCTGAACTGGGTTGTTGGCAATCTTGATGGCGCTTTCGTTGTCGCAGTAGAGTGGCACTTGCTTCAGATGAATGCCATAGTCTTTGAGTGTTTGCTTCATCCACAGAAGCTGAGCGCAGCAAGATCCAGCAGCAATGTATTCAGATTCAGCAGTGGAGAGAAGGATAATATGCCCTAGAGCAATAATAAAGTTATTATTTATTTCCTTATAATCATGATAAATGTTTATTATTCATGCTAGAATTGTATTAACCGGAAACATAATACATGTGTGAATACATAGACAAACAAAGTGTCACTAGTATGCCTCTACTTGACTAGCTCGTTAATCAAAGATGGTTATGTTTCCTAACCATTAACAATGAGTTGTTATTTGATTAACGGATCACATCATTAAGAATGATCTGATTGACATGACCCATTCCATTAGCTTAGCACCCGATCGTTTAGTATGTTGCTATTGCTTTCTTCATGACTTATACATGTTCCTATAACTATGAGATTATGCAACTCCCGTTTGCCGGAGGAACACTTTGGGTACTACCAAACGTCACAACGTAACTGGGTGATTATAAAGGAGTACTACAGGTGTCTCCAAAGGTACATGTTGGGTTGGCGTATTTCGAGATTAGGATTTGTCACTCCGATTGTCGGAGAGGTATCTCTGGGCCCTCTCGGTAATGCACATCACTAAGCCTTGCAAGCATTGCAACTAATGAGTTAGTTGCGGGATGATGTATTACGAAACGAGTAAAGAGACTTGCCGGTAACGAGATTGAACTAGGTATTGGATACCGACGATCGAATCCCGGGCAAGTAACATACCGATGACAGCATATGTTGTTATGCGGTCTGACCGATAAAGATCTTCGTAGAATATAGAGCCAATATGGGCATCCAGGTCCCGCTATTGGTTATTGACCGGAGACATGTCTCGGTCATGTCTACATTGTTCTCGAACCCGTAGGGTCCGCACGCTTAAGGTTACGATGACAGTTATATTATGAGTTTATGCATTTTGATGTACCGAAGGTTGTTTGGAGTCCCGGATGTGATCACGGACATGACGAGGAGTCTCGAAATGGTCGAGACATAAAGATTGATATATTGGAAGCCTATGTTTGGATATCGGAAGTGTTCCGGGTGAAATCGGGATTTTACCGGAGTACCGGGAGGTTACCGGAACCCCCCGGGAGCTAAATGGGCCATGATGGGCCTTAGTGGAAAAGAGAAGAGGCAGCCCTACATGGGCCGCGCCCCCCCCCTCCCTTGGTCCGAATTGGACAAGGAGAGGGGGCCGGCCCCTCTCTCTCTTTTCCCCCCTCCACAAGTCCTATTCCAACTAGGATTGGGGGGGGGGGGAATCCTACTCCCAGAGGGAGTAGGACTCTCCTGGCGCGCCCTATGTGGCCGGCCAGCCTCCCCCCTTTGGTCCTTTATATACTGAGGCAGAGGCACCCTAGAACACACAAGTTGATCCACGTGATCTATTCCTTAGCCGTGTGCGGCGCCCCCAGCCACCATAGTCCTCGATAATATTGTAGCGGTGCTTAGGCGAAGCCCTTGCAGCAGTAGCAGTCAAGATCGTCACCACGCCGTCGTGCTGACGGAACTCTTCCCCGACACTTTGCTGGATCGGAGTCCGGGGATCGTCATCGAGCTGAACGTGTGCTAGAACTCGGAGGTGCCGTAGTTTCGGTGCTTGATCGGTCGGATCGTGAAGACGTACGACTACATCAACGAAACGCTTCCGTTCGATCTACTAGGTATGTATCATACTCCCCTCTCGTTGCTATGCATCACCATGATCTTGCGTGTGCGTAAAATTTTTTTGAAATTACTATACCCAACAGTGGCATCCAGAGCCTAGGTTTTATGTTGATGTTATATGCACGAGTAGAACACAAGTGAGTTGTGGGCGATATACGTCATACTGCCTACCAGCATGTCATACTTTGGTTCGGCGGTATTGTTGGATGAAGCGGCCCGGACCAACATTACGCGTACGCTTACGCGAGACCGGTTCTCCCCGACTGCTTTGCACACAGGTGGCTTGCGGGCGTACTGTCTCTCCAACTTTAGTTGAACCAAGTAGGGCTACGCCCGGTCCTTGCGAAGGTTAAAACGGTCAGGCATGACAATGATGGTAATTATGCCGGATGCGGTTCATCATGTAACAGTCATAACATAGGGTGACACGGAACTAGCTCCAATTCGTCAATGTAATGTAGCATGTATTCCGAATATAGTCATACGAGCTTATGGAAAAGAACTTGCATGACATCTTTTGTCCTACCCTCCCGTGGCAGCGGGTGAAGGAAATATGCCCTAGAGGCAATAATAATGTTATTATTTTATTTCCTTATATCATGATAAATGTTTATTATTCATGCTAGAATTGTATTATCCGGAAACATAATACTTGTGTGAATACATAGACAAACTAAATGTCACTAGTATGCCTCTACTTGACTAGCTCGTTTAATCAAAGATGGTTATGTTTCCTAACCATGAACAAAGAGTTGTTATTTGATTAATGGGATCACATCATTAGGTGAATGATCTGATTGACATGACCCATTTCCATTAGCTTAGCACCCGATCGTTTAGTATGTTGCTATTGCTTTCTTCATGACTTATACATGTTCCTATGACTATGAGATTATGCAACTCCCGTTTGCCGGAGGAACACTTTGTGTGCAACCAAATGTCACAACATAAATGGGTGATTATAAAGGTCCTCTACAGGTGTCTCCAAAGGTAGATGTTGGGTTGGCGTATTTTGAGATTAGGATTTGTCACTCCGATTGTCGGAGAGGTATCTCTGGGCCCTCTTGGTAATGCACATCACATAAGCCTTGCAAGCATTACAACTAATAAGTTAGTTGTGAGATGATGTATTACGGAACGAGTAAAGAGACTTGCCGGTAACGAGATTGAACTAGGTATTCGATACCGACGATCGAATCTCGGGCAAGTAACATACCGATGACAAAGGGAACAACGTATGTTGTTATGCGGTCTGACCGATAAAGATCTTCGTAGAATATGTAGGAGCCAATATGGGCATCTAGGTCCCGCTATTGGTTATTGACCGGAGATTTGTCTCAGTCATGTCTACATTGTTCTCGAACCGTAGGGTCCGCACGCTTAACATTACGATGACAGTTATTATGAGTTTATTCATTTTGATGTACCGAAGTTAGTTCGGAGTCCCGGATGTGATCACAGACATGACGAGGAGTCTCGAAATGGTCGAGACATAAAGATTGATATATTGGATGACTATATTCGGACACCGGAAGGGTTCCGGGGAAGTTTCGGATAAAACCGGAGCACCGGGGGGTTACCGGAACCCCCCGCGGGGTTAATGGGCCTTATGGGCCTAATGTGGAGAAGAGGAAGGGGCTGCCAGGGCAGGCCGCGCGCCCCCTCTCCCCCTAGTCTAAATTGGCCAAGGAGGGAGGGGCGGCGCCCCCCCTTTCCTTCTCTCCCTCCACCTCTCCTAGTTGGACAAGGAACGGGAGGGGAGTCCTACTCCCGGTAGGAGTAGGACTCCTCCTGCGCGCCTCCTCTAGGCCGGCCGCACCCCCCCCTTGGATCCTTTATATACGGAGGCAAGGGGGCACCCTAGGACACACAAGTTGATCTTCGTGATCGTTCCTTAGCCGTGTGCGGTGCCCCCTTCCACCATATTCCACCTCGGTCATATCGTAGTAGTGCTTAGGCGAAGCCTTGCATCGGTAGAACATCATCATCGTCACCACGCCGTTGTGCTGACAAAACTCATCCCCGAAGCTTTGCTGGATCGGATCCCGGGGAGCGTCATCGATTTGTACGTGTGCCAAGAACTCGGAGGTGCCGGAGTAACGGTGCTTGGATCGGTCGGATCGGAAGACGTATGACTACTTCCTCTATGTTGCGTCAACGCTTCCGTTGCGGTCTACAAGGGTACGTAGACAGCACTCTCCCCTCTCATTGTTATGCATCATCATGATCTTGCGTGTGCGTAGGAAATTTTTTGAAATTACTACGAAACCCAACAGTGGCATCCGAGCCTAGGTTTTATATGTTGATGTTATATGCACGAGTAGAACACAAGTGAGTTTTGGGCGATATAAGTCATACTGCTTACCAGCATGTCATACTTTGGTTCGGCGGTATTGTTGGACGAAGCGGCCCAGACCAACATTACGCATATGCTTACGCGAGACCGGTTCTCCCGACGTGCTTTGCACAGAGGTGGCTTGCGGGTGACAGTTTCTCCAACTTTAGTTGAACTGAGTGTGGCTACGCCCGGTCCTTGCAAAGGTTAAAACAGCACCAACTTGACAAACTATCATTGTGGTTTTGATGCGTAGGTAAGATTGGTTCTTGCTTAAGCCCGTAGCAGCCACGTAAAACTTGCAACAACAAAGTAGAGGACGTCTAACTTGTTTTTGCAGGGCATGTTGTGATGTGATATGGTCAAGGCATGATGCTGAATTTTATTGTATGAGATGATCATGTTTTGTAACCGAGTTATCGGCAACTGGCGGGAGCCATATGGTTGTCGCTTTATTGTATGCAATGCAATCGCGCTGTAATGCTTTACTTTATCACTAAGCGGTAGTGATAGTCGTGGAAGCATAAGATTGGCGAGACGACAACGATGCTACGATGGAGATCAAGGTGTCGCGCCGGTGACGATGGTGATCATGACGGTGCTTCGAAGATGGAGATCACAAGCACAAGATGATGATGGCCATATCATATCACTTATATTGATTGCATGTGATGTTTATCTTTTATGCATCTTATCTTGCTTTGATTGACGGTAGCATTATAAGATGATCTCTCACTAAATTATCAAGTAGTGTTCTCCCTGAGTATGCACCGTTGCGAAAGTTCTTCGTGCTGAGACACCACGTGATGATCGGGTGTGATAGGCTCTACGTTCAAATACAACGGGTGCAAAACAGTTGCACACGCGGAATACTCAGGTTAAACTTGACGAGCCAAGCATATACAGATATGGCCTCGGAACACAGAGACCGAAAGGTCGAGCGTGAATCATATAGTAGATATGATCAACATAAAGGTGTTCACCAATGAAACTACTCCATCTCACGTGATAATCGGACATGGTTTAGTTGATTTGGATCACGTAATCACTTAGAGGATTAGAGGGATGTCTATCTAAGTGGGAGTTCTTTAAGTAAATTAACTGAACTTAAATTTATCATGATACTTAGTACCTGATTAGTATCTTGCTTGTTTATGTTTGATTGTAGATAGATGGCTCGTGCTGTTGTTCCGTTGAATTTTAATGCGTTCCTTGAGAAAGCAAAGTTGAAAGATGATGGTAGAAATTACACGGACTGGGTCCGTAACTTGAGGATTATCCTCATTGCTGCACAGAAGAATTACATCCTGGAAGCACCGCTGGGTGCCAGGCCTGCTGCAGGAGCAACACCGGATGTTATGAATGTCTGGCAGAGCAAAGCTGATGACTACTCAATAGTTCAGTGTGCCATGCTTTACGGCTTAGAATCGGGACTTCAACGACATTTTGAACGTCATGGAGCATATGAGATGTTCCAGGAGTTGAAGTTAATATTTCAAGAAAATGCCCGGATTGAGAGATACGAAGTCTCCAATAAGTTCTATAGCTGCAAGATGGAGGAGAACAGTTTTGTCAGTGAGCATATACTCAAAATGTCTAGGTATAATAATCACTTGATTCAGTTGGGAGTTAATCTTCCAGATGACTGCGTCATTGACAGAATTCTCCAATCACTGCCACCTAGCTACAAGAGCTTCGTGATGAACTATAATATGCAAGGGATGAATAAGACTATTCCCGAGCTCTTCGCGATGCTGAAAGCTACGGAGGTAGAAATCAAGAAGGAGCATCAAGTGTTGATGGTCAACAAGACCACTAGTTTCAAGAAAAAGGGCAAAGGGAAGAAGAAGGGGAACTTCAAAAAGAATGGCAAGCAAGTTGCTACTCAAGAGAAGAAACCCAAACCTAGACCTAAGCCTGAAACTGAGTGCTTCTATTGCAAGCAGACTGGTCACTGGAAGCGGAACTGCCCCAAGTATTTGGCGGATAAGAAGGATGGCAAGGTGAACAAAGGTATATGTGATATACATGTTATTGATGTGTACCTTACTAATGCTCGCAGTAGCACCTGGGTATTTGATACTGGTTCTGTTGCTAATATTTGCAACTCGAAACAGGGACTACGGATTAAGCGAAGATTGGCTAAGGACGAGGTGACGATGCGCGTGGGAAACGGTTCCAAAGTCGATGTGATCGCAGTCGGCACGCTACCTCTACATCTACCTTCGGGATTAATATTAGACCTGAATAATTGTTATTTGGTGCCAGCGTTAAGCATGAACATTATATCTGGATCTTGTTTGATGCGAGATGGTTATTCATTTAAATCAAAGAATAATGGTTGTTCTATTTATATGAGTAATATCTTTTATGGTCATGCACCCTTGAAGAGTGGTCTATTCTTGTTAAATCTCGATAGTAGTAATACACATATTCATAATATTGAAGCCAAAAGATGCAGAGTTGATAATGATAGTGCAACTTATTTGTGGCACTGCCGTTTGGGTCATATCGGTGTAAAGCGCATGAAGAAACTCCATACTGATGGACTTTTGGAACCACTTGATTATGAATCACTTGGTACTTGCGAACCGTGCCTCATGGGCAAGATGACTAAAACGCCGTTCTCCGGTACTATGGAGAGAGCAACAGATTTGTTGGAAATCATACATACAGATGTATGTGGTCCGATGAATATTGAGGCTCGTGGCGGATATCGTTATTTTCTCACCTTCACAGATGATTTAAGTAGATATGGGTATATCTACTTAATGAAACATAAGTCTGAAACGTTTGAAAAGTTCAAGGAATTTCAGAGTGAAGTTGAAAATCATCGTAACAAGAAAATAAAGTTTCTACGATCTGATCGTGGAGGAGAATATTTGAGTTACGAGTTTGGTGTACATTTGAAAATTTGTGGAATAGTTTCGCAACTCACGCCACCTGGAACACCACAGCGTAATGGTGTGTCCGAACGTCGTAATCGTACTTTACTAGATATGGTGCGATCTATGATGTCTCTTACTGATTTACCGCTATCGTTTTGGGGATACGCTCTAGAGACGGCCGCATTCACGTTAAATAGGGCACCATCAAAATCCGTTGAGACGACACCTTATGAACTGTGGTTTGACAAGAAACCAAAGTTGTCGTTTCTGAAAGTTTGGGGCTGCGATGCTTATGTGAAAAAGCTTCAACCTGATAAGCTCGAACCCAAATTGGATAAATATGTCTTCATAGGATATCCAAAGGAGACTATTGGATACACCTTCTATCACAGATCCAAAGGCAAGACTTTTGTAGCTAAATTCGGAAACTTTCTGGAGAAGGAGTTTCTCTCGAAAGAAGTGAGTGGGAGGAAAGTAGAGCTTGACGAGGTAACTGTACTTGCTACCTTATTGGAAAGTAGTGCATCACAGAAAACTGTTTCTGTGACACCTACACCAGTTAGTGAGGAAGCTAATAATGATGATCATGAAACTTCAGAACAAGATACTACTGAACCTCGTAGATCAACCAGAGTAAGATCCGCACCAGAGTGGTATGGTAATCCTGTTCTGGAAGTCATGCTACTATATCATGATGAACCTACGAACTATGAAGAAGCGATGGTGAGCCCAGATTCCGCAAAATGGCTTGAAGCCATGAAATCTGAGATGGGATCCATGTATGAGAACAAAGTATGGACTTTGGTTGACTTGCCCAATGATCGGCAAGCAATTGAGAATAAATGGATCTTCAAGAAGAAGACTGACGCTGACGGTAATATTACTGTCTACAAAGCTCGACTTGTCGCAAAAGGTTTTTGGCAAGTTCAAGGGATTGACTACGATGAGACCTTCTCACCCGTAGCGATGCTTAAGTCTGTCCGAATCATGTTAGCAATTGCCGCATTTTATGATTATGAAATTTGGCAGATGGATGTAAAAACTGCATTCCTGAATGGATTTCTGGAAGAAGAGTTGTATATGATGCAACCAGAAGGTTTTGTCGATCCAAAGGGAGCTAACAAAGTGTGCAAGCTCCAGCGATCCATTTATGGACTGGTGCAAGCCTCTCGGAGTTGGAATAAACACTTTGATAGTGTGATCAAAGCATTTGGTTTTATACAGACTTTTAGAGAAGCCTGTATTTACAAGAAAGTGAGTGGGAGCTCTGTAGCATTTCTAATATTATATGTAGATGACATATGACTAATTGGAAATGATATAGAATTTCTGGATAGCATAAAGGGATACTTGAATAAGAGTTTTTCAATGAAAGACCTCGGTGAAGCTGCTTACATATTAGGTATTAAGATCTATAGAGATAGATCAAAACGCTTAATTGGACTTTCACAAACCACATACCTTGACAAAGTTTTGAAGAAGTTCAAAATGGATCAAGCAAAGAAAGGGTTCTTGCCTGTGTTACAAGGTGTGAAGTTGAGTAAGACTCAATGCCCGACCACTGCAGAAGATAGAGAGAATATGAATGATGTTCCCTATGCATCAGCCATAGGATCTATCATGTATGCAATGCTGTGTACCAGGCCTGATGTGTGCCTTGCTATAAGTCTAGCAGGGAGGTACCAAAGTAATCCAGGAGTGGATCACTGGACAGCGGTCAAGAACATCCTGAAATACCTGAAAAGGACTAAGGATATGTTTCTCATATATGGAGGTGACAAAGAGCTCATCGTAAAAGGTTACGTTGATGCAAGCTTTGACACTGATCCAGATGATTCTAAATCGCAAACCGGATATGTGTTTACATTAAACGGTGGAGCTGTCAGTTGGTGCAGTTCTAAACAAAGCGTCGTAGCAGGATCTACATGTGAAGCAGAGTACATAGCTGCTTCGGAAGCAGCAAATGAAGGAGTCTGGATGAAGGTGTCATACCTAGTGCATCGGGTCCAATGAAAATACTTTGTGACAATACTGGTGCAATTGCCTTGGCAAAGGAGTACTGATTTCACAAGAGAACCAAGCACATCAAGAGACGCTTCAATTCCATCCGGGATCTAGTCCAGGTGGGAGACATAGAGATTTGCAAGATACATACGGATCTGAATGTTGCAGACCCGTTGACTAAGCCTCTTCCACGAGCAAAACATGATCAGCACCAAGGCTCCATGGGTGTTAGAATCATTACTGTGTAATCTAGATTATTGACTCTAGTGCAAGTGGGAGACTGAAGGAAATATGCCCTAGAGGCAATAATAAAGTTATTACTTATTTCCTTATATCATGATAAATGTTTATTATTCATGCTAGAATTGTATTAACTGGAAACATAATACATGTGTGAATACATAGACAAACAAAGTGTCACTAGTATGCCTCTACTTGACTAGCTCATTAATCAAAGATGGTTATGTTTCCTAACCATGAACAAAGAGTTGTTATTTGATTAATGGGATCACATCATTAGGTGAATGATCTGATTGACATGACCCATTTCCATTAGCTTAGCACCCGATCGTTTAGTATGTTGCTATTGCTTTCTTCATGACTTATACATGTTCCTATGACTATGAGATTATGCAACTCCCGTTTGCCGGAGGAACACTTTGTGTGCAACCAAATGTCACAACATAAATGGGTGATTATAAAGGTCCTCTACAGGTGTCTCCAAAGGTAGATGTTGGGTTGGCGTATTTTGAGATTAGGATTTGTCACTCCGATTGTCGGAGAGGTATCTCTGGGCCCTCTTGGTAATGCACATCACATAAGCCTTGCAAGCATTACAACTAATAAGTTAGTTGTGAGATGATGTATTACGGAACGAGTAAAGAGACT